>NC_143013.1:80201748-80459248 GCF_055824585.1 Amblyomma mixtum
CCCCTGTCCCCCCCAGTTGGCCTCTTGTATTAATGTAAAGACGGGTTCGCCTCAGTAGGGCATGCCCTACACTATGGCGCAACAGCCACCTTTATCTTATCAGCCATCTTATCAAAATAGGTAGCGACCTTTATGACGCATGATGTGTTAATACGGTTCTCATGACAACACCATCCTCAACTGTGAGGCGGCAAGATGCGTCTTCGGAACTTTAACCTCGTTTTACTTCAACCTCGTTTATTTTAGCTTTAACCTCAATTTTTAAGCCAAGTTAAAGAATTATGAAAAGATGAATTGCATAACTCTCCGGAGCACGTTTCACTTGCTCGCTTTATGACATGAATTGCGGACAGTGACAGCTTTATTTGCATATGAAGAAACAAAGTACATAAGGCCAGCATACCAGATTCTATCCACTTTTGAACCTAAACTGCTGAGGGTATACGAATATTGCAGTCCATGCATCCATCCTTAGCTCCGTGACATCGCAGATCACCCACGTCTTTAAATCAGGACACTCTACATGCAAGGTCACGTGTATAGCATACTCTCTCTACGCATGGCTGCGTAGGTAGGTGGGTAGTTATACATGTTGGAGTAATAACTACCCCCCGGCGGCATGTGGTTGTTTTTTCTTCTGCTTTTCTAATCAATTAACTTTAAGCGATAACATATTCAGCAATACTCTCAATTGATCAACACCACAAAATAAATAAAAAAAATTAAAAATCCCCTGTGCCCCTTGGTTTCTGTGGCTGTTGGCGTCTTTCATATTTATAACGAGCCCCTCATTCCCCTTCCCTTGTTTGCTTAATTGCTTAGCGAGGGCCTCGGTTCTGGCAGCCTTGGCGCCATAGGAAGCATAAGAGGGTTCTCACGCAGCTTCCACCCTCTCCGTTCGATGACGTTCTACGTCACACCTGCGGTAACTCAGGACGTTCTACGTCCGCCGCTTATGAACGTGGGTGGCGCTGATGAACACTCTCAAGGTTAGGTTACTTGTAAATATAAATACCCCCGAAAGCAGAAGGTTTGACAGCCGTCGCCGTAGCTCAGAGGTAGAGCACCGGACGCGTAATTCGGAGGTCGTGGGTTCGGATCCCACCGGCGGCATGTGGTTGTTTTTTCTTCTGCTTTTCTAATCAATTAGCTTTAAGCGATAACATATTCAGCAATACTCTCAATTGATCAACACCACAAAATAAATAAAAAAAAATTAAAAATCCCCTGTGCCCCTTGGTTTCTGTGGCTGTTGGCTTCTTTCATGTTGGAGTAATAGTTATACATGTTGGAGTAATAACTGTTGGTGAGTTGGGGTAATAGGATGACGAGGAAAAGAAAGGCGCAGTGGATGAAGGAGATAAGCTAAGCTCATTATGATGGAGTGCTTTCTCTCGGTAATGGGTGAAATGCATTCCAGCAGCATTTGCAACCAGCTTAACACGTGGATATCGGCATTTTTTATTACCATTCCCCACTCATTTGGCTGAAGTTGGGGTTTATACGGAACGCCTTGAAATATAGGTAATGGGGAGCGCTATGTACGGGGAAAGGCACAAAATGAAGCATATGCGGCGGTGATTTCCACCCAAGTGTATGATGAAATGGACGCACCCATATCTAGAACGACGTATGCAGCAAGTGATGATGTTAAATTACAGTGCGCGAAGAAAAAGCAATAAAACAGTGCTAATAACATCAGGAACATTAGCCAACCACACGAGCTGTTTCTTCGATAGAAGAAATGAAGATGTGCTGACCCATCGATCACCCACAGTGATAATCCGACAGGCTTTCCATAATTTTGCTCGTGGTATATGATCCATGAATCTTCTTGTCTACGCTGTACTTATCGAATACTGTCTGTTATTCTCCAAGGGATAGAAAGAAAAATGGTCGGCGTAATAATAGAGACACGAAGAGAGCACCGCGGACTAAAGAAAATACTAGAAAATGACATCCTATAGCTCAAATGGAGAAGGTGAAATGCATTGAGGTGGGACGTATAATAACGAGAACAAAGACCCGATCGTCTCCCAAGGTATCTAAGTCAATTCCAAGGCAAGGAAAGTGTGGCATGGAATGGAAGAACGTCAGACTGGATATCGAGATTAAAAGCGACTGGGGCATTAAGCCGTCCATGAACGTTGATGTGGTTCTCGTGTGCATGTGCAAAGAAGTGCGCCTTCAGAGCAGGTACACCATTTTCGAGCGCATCCCTTACGCGCCCGTTCCTGGGTTGAGTAGCATCGCCGTCGGTGTAACCGAGCGCGAGGGGAGCACATTCGGGCTCCTTTCGAGACCGGTTGTTCCGAGGAAACGAAAGTGCCGTCGCTCGCTCACAGATGGTGCCAGAGTGAAGCGCGCCGTCGTCCATCACCACTGCATGTGTGGAGGCAGGTTGTGCCGAGGAAACGAAAGTGCCGTCGCTCGCTCACAGATGGCGCCAGTGGCGCGCCGTCGTCCATCACCACTGCATGTGTGGAGGCAGGGTGGCTAGGGGAAGGGAGTTTTGTCTGCGGCGGCACGTGCACTCAGGCGTTGCTTCCTCGCAGTCGCTCCACGTAGAGTTACTGTATATGCTACCAAAGGTGGCATATACAGGAGCATATACAGGAACTCTAGCTCCACGCTACGCTCAGCTCCGCTGGCGGACGGAGCTGTGAAATGTGCTGCATGCGATAGATTGTCCGCGTCGGCCATGCTTTGTCCAGATTGTCCGCGTCGGCCAGCGTTCTCTTTCTAATATAAACCGCCTGCGTATGAACCCGGCATTGGTGCAGCAGGTTGAACATATCTCCATCCATTTCTTCGACCACAAAGCCTCCTTAATGACAACTAAGGACTGGGAAAAAATTGTTACCTGAGGAAAGAGCGTCTGTGGAAAATAAAGAGTGTTTTGTAACTGCACATACACACACGTATCTCTCAAATTCTTTACTTCAATATATCGCAAAATGAAAACAGCTACAGCGCTGCGCTTAAATTTCCCTTTAGGGAGCGTCGTAATCGCCCCTGTCATTGTTAGGTACCGGACACCGTTCGGTAACACTTCTCGCAGGATGGAATCAGGAATTTATACTCTCTAATTTTTCTCATATATCACCCTCCGACCTCGTAAGTACACGTCTGACTTTCGTAACACGTCCTGAGTTTCGCAACGCCACCCGCCTCTCGTACCCACGCAACCAGCCCGTCGATCCGACCATGGGCGTCCGGAGGGGGGGGGGGCAAGGGGGGGCGGCTGCACCCCCCTGGAAAATCACTCACTCTAACCGTGAGTGATGGCCGCACACCAGGGGCGGCGGTGCGCTCAGCAAAAAGAGTAAAAGCGGCCCCGCTTCCAGCTTTGGGTCACATCTGCGAAGTGCCGCGTCCGGAGACGCGTCGTTGCAGACATACAGCGGCACCGGCGAGCATGTGTTTCGAGGCGTCTTGAGATGGGTGCCTGTTTCTTTGATCTCTAGAGAGATAGCCACACGGAGGCAGACAGTGCACAATCCGGCCACCGATGAATTCTTCAGGAGGGAGGGACAAATCAGCCGTGTCCACCCCCGCTTTGTCGGGCTGCTCAAGGGCAAGCAGGCGATGAGTTGGCGCCGCCGCCGCTCGCTGTCTCCTCCGATCCACGGGAGAGCGCAGTTCGGTAGAAGCGCCGCTTTCAGAATCTTCGGCAAAGGGGATTAGCAGTTGCTTTTGTTCACGGCGACGCAGTCTCCAGAGGCGCCCCCACACCAGCGTTCCTTGCATCTTCTCCGGAAGCCAGCGCCTTTGGTCAAGGCAGCCCGATGGCGCCTGCCTGGCTCGCCTGGCTCGCCTGTCACCTCTGGCTGGGCCTCAAATCCCAACAGCGCCCATGTACTGTGCGATGTCAGTGCATGGTAAAGAGACCCAGGTGGTCGACATTATCCGGAACTCTGTACTACTCCGTCCCTCATAGCCTGAGTCGTTTTGGGGCTCTGAACCCCATAAAAACACACAAAACAAATTTTCCGACCGGAGTGGCGAGTGTCCCTTCCCCTCGGAAGTCGCGAGGCGTTCCTTTCACCCCCAAAGTGCTATTAGGAACGACGACAACAAGTCTCGCCGGGTGGCCGCCAGCACGCCTGTTTCTACTGTGTATGGCTGCTAGCGACTTGAGGGTGATTGCTTTCGGGCCTGCCGCCATGGACCACAAGCACCGAGAGGACCCAGGTGCCAGCTGACTTCAATTACGGAGTTTGCCCGGTTGGAGTGCAGGAACAAAACCAGACCCCCTTCACAAATTGCCTGCACGTGTAGAACGCCGCCGCCGCCTCGGGGAGACGAACGTTATCTTCCCCATTTGCCGTGACCGTGCCAGGGAACAAAGGGCCTCGTCTCCGGTTGCTCTTTGGCGTGCCCAAGCACCGCGACAAGCTGGCGGGCCTCATCTCCGACCCAAGCACGAGGAACCACTTTCGGCGTTTTCGTGACCTCGCGTCTGGCCTCGAGCGGCGGGTGGCATTTGATGATCAACAGATGTCGGTGACCCGCAGAAACCTTCGGCTGGCCGGAGGCCATCACCTACCGCCGTCAACGCTACCTCGACGACAACCTTCTTTCCCTCAGACTCCACATGTGAAGGGGGCGTGACCATGAGTGCAGTGTCGTGTGTGTGCGCACAGGTGAAAGCTCTAGGCCCCTCCCACTCCGGCAAGGGCGTCATCAACCTAGGGACTTTAGGGAACAAGAAGGATATAAAACTCGACAACGGATGCGGCAGAATCGTCTCACTTCTAACCACCAATGTAAAATGTAAATAAACCTATTCTCCTTTCGCCATCTACCTCTTCGCTCAGCGGCACTCCTGTCCTGAACCCTCAACTCCAACAGTGCGTATTCGGGGATACTGCGGCAAGTAGGCCCTTGCATGTGTGCGCGCCTCTGTGTTTGTGCTTCGGTATTTTTAGTGGCCGGTTGTCAACGAAGCTGAGAACAATCAAGACAGCGGACGAGAAAACGACGAGCGGCGAGTAGTGTGTGTGCAAATACTCGACTGTGCGGTTGCGCGAGCAAGATGGAGCGAGGTGTATGAAGCTGCGAGCGTGCATTTATCTTGTAAATAAGTTTTCGTTGTATATATAGTCATTTTTTGTTTTCAACGTACGCATTCAACCGTTTTTTCAATCAATGTGTATATATTTTTAACACTACCAACCCCGAAGAACTCCATAGCCAGCTTTGTCTCGCGCGGTTCCGAATGATGGACATTCGGCGCTTCTTCAAGCGTCAGCGGTTGTCTGGCGAAGCGTTATCCAAATGCGCCCCTGCAGATTCTGGTGTGATATGTGACAACGGTGTAGCATTTCAACAGAGTGATGCAAGCTTTTATCACCGGACAGTAGCTGATGTCGTCGACTCCATGGAAGGGACTCTGTCAACAGTGAGTTCAGGTAATGCAGCAGGCCGAGATGATTCCATTTCTCCTTTCTTGGGATTTAAGTCCGGATTTGACCAGAGCGATGCAACCTTTCATCACCGGACAGTAGCCGACGTCGTCGTCTCCATGGAAGGAACTTCACCAGCGAGCTCCGGTCACGCAGTAAGCCGAGACGATTCCCTTTCTCCTTGCTTGGGATCGAAGTCCGGAGACAACATCAAGAAAACAAATAACTTGCCTCAAGAATATGACTTAGGAGAGTTTCTAGGCAAAGCTAAACTCACTGGCATACCGGACTTTTTGAAGTTACGTCTTCTTACTAAGCCATGGTCACCAAATGTTACATACGATTTTAAGAAGGATGTAACACCTGGAAAGAGGCCTTTTCGACATCAATGGCTGGGAGATTACGCCCCCTGGCTTGCGTACTCAGCGACAGCGAAAGGCGCTATTTGTCGTTTTTGCGTCATTTTTCCTCCACGTGTTCACCGGGGTACTCAAGGAAGTTTTATCGTGCGCGCTTTCAGTAACTACAGAAAAATGCACGAGGCGTGCAGGGATCACGTAAAATCCCAATGGCACCAGGAGGCAATGACGGCCTCACAGAACTTTATGGATGTGATGAAAGGCAAGCAGCTACCCGTTGTAGAGCAGCTGAACAGAGCACTCCACGCGCAAGTTGAAAGGAACCGTGAGAAACTATTTCCAATAGTTTCCACCATTGTCTTTTGCGCGACGCATGACTTGCCAATTCGCGGCAAGCAGTCCGATAGTGGAGTCTTCAATGATCTGCTTGACTTTCGTGTAGAAGCTGGAGATACTCTACTTCAGGAGCACTTCGCTTCTTCTGCTGGCAATGCCAAGTACACTTCTGTCCGCGTCCAGAACGAGATCATCACAATCTGTGGCGACATCCTGAAAGAGCAGATAGTTACCGAAGCTAACAAAGCGTTTGCTTTTTCCGTTCTTGCTGACGAAACTGCAGATATTTCAGGAAAAGAGCAGATGTCTATAGGCGTTCGCTTTATTGACAAGGCGGGAGCCGAAGTGTGCGTTCGAGAGCAGTTTTTGGGATTTGTAGAGCTGGAGCAATTAAACTCCGCTTGCATCGCCGCGGCAATCTTGAAGTTTTTGACGAATGTCGGGCTGATTCTTTCGAACCTCGTTGGACAGGAATACGATGGATGCTCTACAATGGCTGGAAAAGAAGCTGGAGTGAACAAAATTATACAAAAACAGTTCCCGAAGGCACTATTTTTCCACTGTGCAAGTCACAAACTAAATCTCGTCATCAACGATCTGAACGACGTCTCTGAAATTCGAAACACAATTGGCATAATCAAACAAACCATAAACTTCTTCCGCGAGAGCGTACTCCGGAGATAATTGGTGCCGAACATTCCGATGCTGTGTGAGACAAGATGGTCTGCAAAATATAAGTCTATTAGGATCTTCTCTCAGCATTCCGTGGCCATAGTCGAAGCACTCGAGGAGCTCGCGTCCACGGAATCATGCTCGAACGCTGCAACTAGACAACGAGCTCACATCCTCTACTGCGCAACAACAAGCTCATCTTTCATCGTCTGCTTGCATATTGTAGCGAAGTACAGCGCTCGGCTCGAACCAGTTACGAACATTCTGCAAGGTGTATCCATGGACTTCCATTCTGTGCATGACCACATCACTGAGCTGCAACGTATTTTTCGCGGCCACCGGACGAACGCTGTAGAGGAGTTCTCTAACATCATGAATGCAGCAAGGGAGGCAGCCAAACACTTAAATGTGGTGATATCTGTGCCAAGACAAGTCTCTCGTCAGGCCCACCGAGACAACTACGGGATTCAGTCGCCGGAGGAATACTACCGTGTGGCAATATATGTGCCGTACTTGGACTCCCTCACTGCTTCTTTAGCTCGGCGCTTTTCTGAAAGCAATGAGAGGAGCTTCAAACTTCTCCAGCTGCATCCATCAAAAATGAAGCACTTGAGCCGTGTTGAGTTCGCTGTTCTCGCCGAAGAACTCCAGTGCTTTTACGGCATCGACAACTTCAAGGAAGAGGCCATCTCTTGGTACGAGATGTGGTGCAACAAAACTGGGGACCCATCAGAAATAACTTACTGCGAGCTTCTACATCAGGCCAAGACATTCTTCCCTGGTGTTGCAAAAACCATTGAGGTGGCTCTGGCTTTGCCAGTTACTACCTGTACGGTCGAACGCTCCTTCAGTACAATGAGGAGAGTGAAAACGTGGCTACGCTCAACGATGACAAACGACAGACTGGACGGCCTTTGTATGATGAGTGTGCACCGAGAGCGTGTAATGAAGCACAGGAATGAATTTATCACCCGTGTCATCACGCAATTCGCCCAGAAAAATCCGAGGCGTCTACAGTTGCTGTTTACTGACTGACTGTCGTTGCGTGTTTGTGAACATATTGTGCTGTGTGCTGGTCATCAATCCGGGTGTGTCGAGAACCCGTATGCTGCAAGACTGAGCACTCTTCTCCACGAAGTGATAGTATCTTTTTGCATTTTTATTAATTTTAATTGTTTCTTCGTTGATAAACTCCAATGTATCTCTCCTAGCCACGCTTTAATTTGCTGTTTGTAATTTTTCTTTCATGTGTGTATTTTACTTATTTATTTTATTTATTTATAAATAAATAAATTTACTCCGCAAATAGTGCCTTTTTGCTATGAACATAACCCCCCCCCCCCCCCCCTCCGGCGCCAACAGCCAATGGGCCCCCCCCCCTGCAAAAAATTCTGCGGACGCCCTTGGATCCGACTACGAATCCTTGATAAAAGCTTGGCAGGCTGTATTACAAAATGCGCTAACAGGCCTCTCGAGGTCAGAATTAAGATTCAGTTTTTCTTTTTATTCAGACAGAGCGGAAAACGTCGTCATTATGTAACAGAAGCGCTGTTTTCATACAGTGTTGTTCAGTTTGAGCAAACGGTATACCTCCTTAGACGGTTGAATGCAGCGTTGAAATATGGGAGTAAAAAGTTACCGTTAATAACAGGATTTCAAAACCTTAAAATTGTTCTTTAACAATGCTGCACCTGCAGATTGCAACGGATGTCAAAGTTCTGGCATTGCAGCTCTGATGTAGCATAAAGGTGAGAAAAAGACAACCTTGATGTTCGTTTATCTGGAAAGTGCACTGTCGGCTGCGTCAGTCACTCAGAAGTCTCGTTTATTAGATTATGGTGCAAAGCTGCATCAAATATAAGATTTTATTATGTGATGTCTAGCTGTTATCATAAAAAAGGTCACTGATAAGATAACGACCTGAGTGTTACCTCCTTGTATTCCTTTCACACTACCGTCAGGAAGCTATCATTAGAGGCTTTTACAATAAGGTGACCCTATCGCTTTGGGGCATAGGGGAATACCGGGGCGCCGTTTGAAGGATCGCAGCCCTATGTGGGTCACCTAGGTCACGTGACCATAATAAGGGAGTAATTACTCATTGACGTCCACCCGAGCGCAGCCATACGGCCACAAAGCTGTATAGCTTTCCTTTGTGGCCGTATGGCTGCGCTCGGGTGGACGTCAATGAGTAATTACTCCCTTATTACAAATCTTCTCCACCTTGGGGGATTCCCCTAAATATTTGGTCAACACTGTTCCGACTTCGAGTTATTGATCAATTCGCTCTCGCCCTACCATAAGCTTGCCGTCCCGGTTAGCTCAATTGGTAGAGCGACTGCTCCGGTGTAGCGGTGGTCCTGGGTTCGAACCCCGGACCAGGACGAATTTTTCTTTAACTACGAAGTTTCTGTGAAAGCTGTATAGCTTTCCTTTGTGGCCGTATGGCTGCGCTCGGGTGGACGTCAATGAGTAATTACTCCCTTATTACAAATCTTCTCCACCTTGGGGGATTCCCCTAAATATTTGGTCGTCACGTGACCATGTGGGGTCATCACAACCTGCCCACCAGATAGTGAGCAAACCGAGCACCGTGGCAGGTGGCATGTAAATTAATGAGAGGTTGCTCGGGAAGAGCAACCTCGGTCGCGCAAGCCTCACCAGTGGCAGCACCTGCCACCTGAGGGCAGTGGCGCATCGCTTAACCACTGCGCCACTGCGCCACTGCGCCAAGAGTCCTAACGAGGACTCTCAGTGACCCGTGAATGTAAAGTAGGGAATCCTGAGCACACTGAATTGAAGCGCGATCTGACCATTATACCTAGATCTCTGACTCACTTTTGCGTTAAAGAGCAAAGCAAAACCGAGCTATAAGTCTAACAGCCAATGAAATTTTTTAGCGTTAATTTGCGGAGTAGAGACCTAAAGGCAAGCACTATTGTTCGCACTCTGGCTTCGTCCTAAACACATATGTAAATAAATGTGAACGTCGCCCACACTGTCGGCGCATTTTCTATTTCCTTTTGTTCACCATAAAATTGCACGACTTTTCTCGCCGTTGCAAAAAGAACAGCCAACTAGCCCGTCAAGGTACCACGTACGCGCCGCATTCCTGGAAAGTGGTCCTCCTGGGATCGAAGAAGGCTCACTCTTCGCCATATAGAGGAGGCCCACACGTCGGCAACGAACGTCTGGACGCGTCGACGCTCCTTTTTATTCGTTTTATGCGAAGCATACTACTTTAGCTACCACTTCAGCCCTTCACCGTGGTTACGCGCCTCCAAATCACGTGATACATGATGCCACACCACGTGACACAATGACGTCACGGCAGTTGAGAAACGGGGGCCCACCTCGCGCCGTCGCTGTGGTTGTGCGCCTCCAAATCACGTGATACATGATGCCACACCACGTGACACAATGACGTCACGGCAGTTGAGAAACGGGGGCCCACCTCGCGCCGTCGCTGTAGTTGTGCGCCTCCAAATTAAGCGACACGGTGATGCTTCGCATTCTCCAGGCTTAACCAAGTTAAGCCTCAGCCATTTTTTATTTCTTTTCTAGTTTTTGTTCATGTTGTTCCCTGCGCGTTCGATGCGCATTGAGCTTGAGGCTAGACGCCTACTAGCTTGAGTCGATGCCGCGATGGTTGTTGCGCTACTTAGCCGCGAGTGGCAAACCACGCTTAGGAACTTTTACAGTTTCGACGATAGGCACTCTCGACGACGGGGTCCCTCGCGGCGAATAGACGATTCCAAACGTGAATGAGGCTTCTTCTCAGTGTGCCTTCTTCCTTTATTCTTCGCGAACACGTCTAGCCAGCGAGTAAAAAGGTTAATTGCGCGTGGCCCTAGCCGTGTCAAGAAAGTTTCGCTGGTCGTGTTTCGTGGTTCTTCTTACGTTCGCTTTCAAATATACTAATAACGACGTTCCCTCGCTTATTCTGGATGATCTTTATTTGATGTTCATGATGCTTACTTATTTTATCTTACCTTTAAGCTAGGAATTTTTTCCCCCACTTGCGTCCCTGCCAGCACCAAGGGTGTGTCGACACTACTCCACTCTGACCCGTGGCCTATTGCTTAAATGTATAGTAAAAGACAAAAGTTTCCGGGATGCGGATTTGGAGAAAAAGTATTATTTCTGCGTTGCCTTGTTAGGTCCAGTCAACTAGTACTTGTTCCAACGGGTGGAACACGTGTGTGTTGGTATGCATCAATACTTTTCGTTGACCAACTTTGATTGACTGCGCAGAAGTATTTCTTTTTTTTTTTTGCTGCGAATCCGCATCCGAAACTTTTGTCTATATCTGTACTTTTGCTATTTTTCTCTCGCTAGAGCATTTTATACTTTTGGTAAACCCAGTTTAATGAAGTCCGTGACACCTGCGTTGCTTTTTGCTGTCGACATGTAAATAACCAATATACAAAAAAAAGATTTCGTACCTTCTTTTCCTTGCTGCCTTTATCCGCATTACAGCAGTACTGGCATAAAAACGCGTCCGGCCGCCTTTTCGGTGGTGCACTCGTCGCCAAATGCTTTTGTTTCAAGAGTGCCTGCGAGAATTTTTTTTTCTTTTTTCTTCTTCTGTCGATAGAAGCTCTCAAGCCATAAAAAAAGCACAGCACGGAAAGTGCGAAGGCGGGTGGAGAAAAGGGGGAAGAGGTTTTGGGACGCGGAGAAAAGGACCTGTCGGATCGAAAGCCAATGCATCTGAAATCACGCGCGCTTCCCTCTTCCTTCCTCTTGTCTCCTCCCGCAACGGACTGTCGCCAGTCGCCCTCGCTGTTTGCTTTCCTGCGTGGCTTGTTCCACCCGGACTACGTGCTTACTCGCTTCGCCGACCCGGCCGTAGCGGGCGCAACAAAACGCGCGCAGATGGAGAGAGAGAGACAGAGCGTGCGAGAAAGAAAAGAGCAAACGACAATTGGTAGCGCGAAAGACAGAACAGCAGGGAGGTGAAAGAGGGATGAAAGGGTGGAAGGGGAGGGACAAAGCCAACAGCAGGAGATGCCCGGTCGAACCGCGGAGGCATTAACACACTCCTTCGGGGAATCGGCCTTTCCGGGTCTCCGGAGCGTGGCGGCAGACAGTCAGGCAGGCCAACGAGGTGGCCGGCTAGCAGCAGCCTTTCGCCTTCGCCTCAGCGTTGGCATTGTGCCTGGCCTGGCAGCCTGTATGACGCGACCTGCCTGATACAGGACAGCGGCCGTCTGTCTGCCTGTCTTGCCTCCTGTTGAGCCGATGCGCTGAGCCCAATGCCTGGCGGTGATGGGGCGCAGCCTTTGGCAAGTGCTAGCTCCTCGTGGATGAATGGAAGGAGCTTTTATCTCCTGGCCACCTCCTGTAACAGATAATAATAATAACAACAAAAAATGAGAAAAAGTATCTTTTCTTACTACCGCGCGCGCTTGTACTACAAGCGTGCTTGCAAGGCGCACACATATTTTAAAGCGGTACGATGAACGGCTTATTGAGATGCTGCAGAGGTCGCATTGTTCAATTCATGACGGTGTATCGTTTGCCTTCGTCAAGATCTAAACAGCGAGCAACTTGACATAAGTATCCTTTACTGTCTCAAAGCTAATAAATTAAACCAGCCTGGTGGTTCAGCGGGTCTGGCACTCGCCTGATGTGGCCACTACTACGGGTTCAAAACTGGCTGAGGCACGTACATTTAATTACAAACAAAATGCAAAAAACCCATGTACAGAGATTTCGCTCCACCTCGAATAACCCCATTGGGGTTGTTCGAAGTTATTCCCAAGAAGTTATTCCAAAGTCTTCCCCACCAGTGTGCCTCGTAGTGTGTTTATATATGGTACGTATCTGGGCGCCAGGACGAGACGTTCTGATTGGTGGCGTGTGATAAAGGCCGTGCTCAACTTTTTGTGTGAAACAGGCCTGGATACTCGTCTGTGACCGCCTGTGCACAACCTACATGGTTAATGACATGTTGTGTCGATCTTTGTGTTGCAGACACCAGTTTTATGAGTTTTATGTGCGTCTACTAACCGCGATGCGAGTGCCAGCCAGTGTGTGTGTGTGTGTGTGTGTGTGCGTGCGTGTGTGTGTGTGTGTGCGTGTGCGTGTGTGTGCGTGCGTGTGCGTGCGCGTGTGCGTGTGCGTGTGCGTGTGTGTGTGTGTGTGTGTGTGTGTGTGTGTGTGTGTGTGTGTGTGTGTGTGTGTGTGTGTGTGTGTGTGTGTGTAGACATCACCCGTGAAACTCATTGCATTAAGCCATCATCAGCCTTCATTCGCACTTTCCTTTTCCTCCTCTTCCCTTTCGCCTGTGTGGAGTAGCAGGCCAGGGCCATGTTACCACCGGCGGACCTCTCCACCTTTCCCTCATTAAAATTAATTTCTCTCTATATATATGGTACGTAAGAATCAAAGAATCAGAATTTCGTTTTTATTTAGAAATTTCACTGGCGCCGCACTTAATGTGTTATTTTAATAATGATTATTTGTTAAGGTGAGTATGCGCATATATTGCACGAGATAATTTATCATTTGCAACTTGGTACTTAGAGTAGAAGGAAAATGCATCGGGCTCGGCGCTGGGTTAAAAAATGCTCATGTTATGTAAGCGTCATAAACATAGTTGGCACTGTGCTTTTTTTTATTCAGCGTTTCCAACTCAGCGTTTATTATTGGCTCGGTAATGCTTTTCCGCGTTCTGTTAATCTAAGGTTTAAGGAGAATACATCTGTATTTGAAAGCTTGCAACGTAGTGTCTGATTGGGTTAACCCATTGTTGCCCACTTCTGCATATATGCTCCAGTAGTTGACAAGTAGGACAAGTTGCCTTCACAAGATTAAGGCCCGCTACCTCCACCGGAGTTTGCCTCTGGTCATGACCCTTAAAATGGGAAGCACACCAGTTTCTCTCCCTACTCGGCCGTGAAGCGATCCAAATAGTCTTGGAGCTCTTTTTTTTTTCTGTTACGCGTGAGTGTAATCAGAGCGCAGCTTTCTCAAACTTCTTGGCTACAGAACTACAACGCCATGGTAGCCATGGATCATGAACTGTCCCGTAGCTTTCCACCTACGAGCATCATAGCGTGCTATGGTGGCACGGGAAAGCTTGTCGTGCGGTACCCCTTTTTATAGGTGTTTCTCTCTCCATATATCTAGTTCTTGCTTTCTCGCGCGTGAAAGACTTAAATTGATAACCATTCTGCTCCCAAAGAAATCCGAGATTTCTCACTGACGGGACTACTAAAAAAATAACTAAATTTGGTATTGAATATAATTGCTACTGCTACAACTCGACGTCGTTGAGAGCACTTTGTATTCTGAAGTCCAATTCAGAAATACTCTATTTTGTAATTGCATCAAATAATATATTAGCACATATGTGCTGGCCAGTGAGGACAGCTAAAGCTGTATGACCCAGGACAATCTCGATTTGCACTCCAGTACGAGAAATCTTGTCAAGCTCACCTTTTTATCTTTGTAAAGCTTGCTTTGCCACATTATGCATAGCTCAATGGCAAAGCACGCTCTTCAGAGCAATCTTTTCTAGTCGTCAGCTATTCGTTACGAGCACCTTCACGTCAAAATTAATGGTTGCCCTCTTGCCCTACTCCCTCTTTCCACCTTTAACATGCGCATAAGTCACAATCATGCGCTTGCCTTGCAACAACATGTTCGAATCTGTAATTTATTGCAATCCAAAAAGCACATAAAGTGCACACAGAAAGCAGAAGCACATATGTGCATCCGGCTGCCAGCTTTATGTGAAATTAATTACCTGCTATTCTTTGTTAGAAAGCAAACCCATCAATGCATAGATTGTTCAGCAGCGGAGTAATTACGAAGAAGATCTCCCTCCTGAGTTTCGCTTCGTCTCTGGCTTTTTGACTATAATAGCTATTAGTCCGATGTGAGCATATTATAAATATACGTACTGTCGGCAGCGAAAGTGTACGGGCGTGTGTTATAAAAAAAATTATTGTAGTTCTATCTCGCGACCCAGTCATTTGGTACTGCTACCAGCAGATAGATCATGGACGTCCCCTCATACCCTGAGTCAATTTTAGGCGGCGCGATAAAGTACCTGCTCTCAAAAAAATTTTTCCTGAATACTCGCACCCCTGAAGTTTTGCTGCCATAGCATCTCCACACGCACGCACGCACGCACGCACGCACACGTGTGCGTATTTGCATGTCTGTGCGCACCAAGTGATGTCAAGACTCATTTGTCAGAAAAAAAACATTAAACGAGGAGCAGCACCTCTATTTCTTGTTGCTTATTACCTAAACGTTTTTCGGAGTAACCTAAGAGACACTGAGGTGATGACATATGTAAACATTACCACTTCGGCACATCGTCGACAGACACGAAGAAAAGTACGCGACTTTTTGCATGACCCACGTATACTGTTTATCCAGCTTGCGTGGAGCGACGCTGTTGACCAGCCAGGGCAGTTTGCCAGTGAGAACTTGTGAGCCGGACGAATGGGTGGCCTGGGGACGTGACGTGATCATCAATCAGCGCTCTCGAAGACTGAATTATCTTTCCGTGTGGGGAGATTGAGCTGAGCTTATTGCCACATCCGCCGAAAACTTCGTTGGTTGGGCACACGTGGAGGAGTATGATAAGTTTTCAACCCCCGAATCCGCCCTGTTAGCCACAATCACATTGTTGTGCGTATAATAGCATATTAGTAGAATATTGTTACGTAGCCGTTGGGGCTTGTAACCGAAAGGCTTTAATGGTTGACGTGGACGGCACCGGAGAACAAGCCAAGAGCACCCAGAGGAAGCCGGAACCGATCTTCTTTCACTCGGCGGTGCACGCGACTTGCGAAAAGCAGCCGCCTAGTGGCTGCTTGTGGAAACGTGGCATTACCCCCCTCCCTAAAAAAAAAAAAAAACATCGGCCCGATGCATGCGCAAGAAAAGAAGGTAAGAAAAGCAGTTCACAAGAATATGGCAGAAAATAAGCAGTTCGTAAGCAAGGATGGTGAGAAAATGAACGGTCACAAGAAGCATGTGGTTATGGCGTGGCGGTAGGCTGCTAGCGGTGCTCGCGCGAAAAGTACGGCTTCATTCGCACGACGTGGACGACTTCGGGCTTCTGCTGGCGGCGATGAGAATTAGAAGAGCCGTCTGGAAGAAGTTCGTATGTGACGTCACTGAGCTGACGGACCACTCTGTACGGACCGAAGTACTGCTTTAGCAGTTTCTCGGAAAGCCCTCGGCGTCGAATCGGAGTCCACACCCACACCATGTCGTCCGGTTCGAAGGTCACTACTCGGTGGCGGTGATTGTAACGCCGAGCGTCTCGGCCTTGCTGGTTCCGGATGCGCAGTCGCGCAAGCTGCCGTGCTTCTTCGGCGCGCTGAGTAAAGTCCTCGGTACCAGCTTCGGAGTCACGACCGTCATGGGGCAACATGGCCTCTAGCATGGTGGACACCTCGCGGCCATACAACAGAGAGAAGGGCGTCATGCGCGTTGTCTCTTGTTGTGCCGTATTGTACGCGAATGTGACGTACGGTAGGATGTCATCCCAAGACCGATGTTCAACGTCCACGTACATAGACAGCATGTCGGCGAGAGTTTTGTTGAGACGTTCGGTAAGGCCATTCGTCTGTGGATGGTAGGCGGTGGATTTACGGTGGGTAGTGCCACTCAGCTGCATGACGGATTCCAGCAGCTTGGCCGTGAAAGCTGTGCCTCGGTCCGTTATGACAACTGACAGGGCGCCGTGCCTGAGGACGATGCGCTCGATGAAAAATTTCGCTGCTTCGGCTGCCGTGCCTCGTTCGAGGGCCTTTGTTTCAGCATAGCGCGTGAGGTAATCGGTAGCGACTATTATCCACCGGTTGCCCGAAGAGGAAGTTGGAAAAGGGCCCAACAAGTCCATGCCAACCTGCTCGAATGGAAGTCTGGGCACTTGGACAGGCTGCAGTAAACCAGCTGGCCTTACAGACGGTATTTTCCGTCGCTGGCAATCGTGGCACGTACGTACATAGTGGCGCACTGCCGTCGCAAGTTTGGGCCAGTAAAAACTCTTTTGAATGCGAGCCAAAGTTCGAGCATAGCCGAGATGACCGGCGGTGGGCTCATCATGACATGCCTGCAAGACTTCGTCGCGGAGAGTGTCTGGCACGACGAGGAGATAATCCCTTCCCGTGGGAGAAAAGTTGATCTTGTAGAGCACGTCGTTTAGGAGACAAAACGAGGAGTGCGTTCTGGCGAAGGGACGGGGTACTTCCGTAGTACGCGCTTTCAGGAAGTCGATGAGTGGAGCGAGTCCCGGGTCCTCACGTTGGCGCTGCGAAACAGTGACTGCGTCGACAGTTGCGATAAGAGGGAAGTCGGGCTCTTCGTCTTCGTTCGTCGACTGGATAGGCGAACGGGACAAGCAGTCGGCGTCGTTGTGCTGGCGTCCGGACTTATACACGATGGTCATGTCGAACTCTTGTAGACGTAAACTCCAACGTGCAAGGCGTCCGGAGGGATCGCGCAAGTTCGTCAACCAGCAAAGAGAATGATGGTCGCTCACGGCCTGGAAGCGGCGGCCATAAAGATACGGGCGAAATTTCATCACTGCCCAGACAACAGCGAGGCACTCTTTCTCGGTGGTGGAATAATTGGTTTCAGCACGAGACAAAGTCCGGCTAGCGTACGCGATGACTCGCTCAGCGCCATCCTGCCACTGTACGAGCACTGCGCCGAGGCCTACGTTGCTTGCATCCGTGTGAACCAGGGTCTCGGCATGGGCATCGAAGTGGGCCAGCACAGGCGTTGTTTGCAAGCGGTGCCGTAATTCATCGAATGCCTTTTGCTGTTCGTCTGTCCAGGCGAAGGTGACATCATCTCGGGTGAGACGCGTCAACGGGGCAGCAATTCGTGAAAAGTTTGCAATGAACCGGCGGTAATAGGCGCAGAGTCCCAAAAAACGCCGGACTGTCTTCTTGTCGGATGGAGTAGGGAAATTGGCGACGGCTGCAGTTTTGGCGGGATCGGGCTGAACACCTCGACGGCTGACGACGTGGCCCAGGAACAGGAGCTCTTCGTAACCGAAGTGGCACTTTTCAGGTTTTAACGTGAGGCCGGCAGATCTTATAGCCCGTAGCACGGTGGAAAGGCGTTGGAGGTGTTCCTCGAACGTTGGGGAAAACACAATAACGTCGTCCAGATATACTAAACAAGTTTGCCATTTAAGGCCGGATAAGACTGCGTCCATCATTCGCTGGAATGTCGCTGGAGCGGAGCACAATCCAAACGGTAGGACCTTGAACTCGTATAGTCCATCCGGCGTGACAAACGCAGTCTTCTCACGGTCCCGTTCGTCTACTTCGATGTGCCAATAACCGCTTTTGAGATCGAGCGAGGAGAAGTAGCGCGCATGGCGCAGCCGGTCCAAGGAGTCATCAATGCGTGGTAGCGGGTAGACGTCTTTTTTTGTGACCTGGTTGAGTTTGCGGTAGTCAATACAGAATCTCAGACTGCCGTCTTTCTTCTTAACCAAGACGACAGGTGAAGCCCAGGGACTCCTCGATGGCTGTATGACACCGTCATTCAGCATTTCGTCTATCTGCTGAGCGATGACTTCGCGTTCCCGCGGTGACACTCGGTATGGGTTCTGTCGGACTGGTCGGATACGTTCGTCGGTTATTATGCGGTGCTTGGTGAGGGGCGTCTGCTTGACCGCGGAGGCAGACGAGAAACAGTCTTGAAACTGAGAGAGCAGCCAGACAAGTCGATCCTTCTCGGTAGGTGATAGAGCGGGGTTCACATCGAGGGCGAATTGGGCCGGTCGGCAGGCAGATGTCCCGGTCTGGAGCGCGTTGCAATCAGAAGTTTCGGCGAAATCTTCCAAGTAGGCGACCGTGGTCCCTTTAGCGATGCGTTGTCGCTCATTGCCGAAGTTGGTAAGGAGACATCCGCGAGGCCGTTGGTCGGATGGACGATACCGCGGGCAACACAGACGCCGTGATGGAGCAGCAGCTCAGTGTTCTGTTCGGCCACCCCTGCAGCACTGGACTGGTCGTCGCACCTGACGGTAACGAGAGTACATGAGCGTGGCGGCACGGTTACATCCGCGTGGCAATATATACGTGTGGAAACGTGGCAATATATAGTCTAAAAGTGCAGTAAAAATGTAAAACAGTTGCACACAGTAACATACACTCAATAATTTTATTTAGTTGTACTATCCCAAATGTGTGATCTAATATTTTCATCCTAAATGACTTCAAATGATTATCTGAATAGGAACATGTAAACACCTGCTCCCAGACTTTAGAAGATTCTTTACATAATAAATACATGGTGCATTCTAGTGGTGGCCTGAATACCCATCTATTGTTTGAGTTCGGACTAGAACTCCAATATGAATAGCATCACCATCCGCAGCGCCTCACATGGGTAGGTTTTAACACAGGCCACTTCAGCCTGCCGGAAGTATTTCGGGAAACATGAAGCCTGCTTCGCTTAAAAGGCCGAAAATTCACTCCAATCCTATTAATTTACGGGGAATCAACGCCTCGTTACTGACTTTGCGAGCGAAATGCGCGCACTCATTGTCGCCCTCACGTTGAGCTTGAACGAACACCGAAACAAACAAACGTAGGCTACAAAAAAATCGCGAGGAGAACTGAAAGAGGACCAGCGTCGCCTAATGAGTTTTGGGAGCAAACTTCAATTAGCTATTTTTCGAACATCGACAGAGAAAATTATGCTAAATCGGGACGCGGATTCTGATTACTGCTTCTTTATGCGCTCCAAGATCCGTCATAATTCGTGGAGATGATGACCTCCTCTCTTTTCTTTCATAGCCTTTCTCTTTCTTCGTGTACGTCTCCTATTGGCATAATGATATCTTTCTTCTTCCCTTCGTTGACTCGACGCTATTTTCTCCTCATTTGTTAGCCTTTCTTCTGCCATTTTTTTCGCCGTAAATAGTGTGCCTGTCAGCTGTGGCTTAGAATCTAAGCTTTGACGATGGGTTCATTTCTATTCATCGTCTGTTTATTATTTTTCCTTCCCTCTTTTCTTCCTTTTCTCGGCTTTAATCTCCCAGAGGACGTGTTCTTTTGTTTTCACCTCTACGAGCAGAGATGAGAGAGTACATTTCGCCCGGGGAAATGGGAATAATAATAATTTGCCGAGGCACTGACAGCCCTCACTGCGCGCAGGGGGGGCTTCGCTCGTTGTTTCCCGAAATATGAGGTGGCAGAAATGGAAATAATGCAGCGGCTGTACACCGTCGCTTTCTATTTTGCCTGTCTGTGGCATGAAAACGCGAAGTGCTCTAAAGACTGCTTCTGTTCCCTTTTTCCCTATATGTCGCACACTCCCCTGAACTTCCCCTCAACCTCCCCGGATCTTCTTCACTTCTTCAGAGCCTTCGTACGTCCTTTGGTGGCCCGATCTCTCCCCTCTAATAGCCTCCTTTCTACCTTGCTCATTCCGCTTGTTTGCCCAAATCAAAACTACGCTTGCTTTCCCTCTTAGCATTCCCCTTCCTTTGGCTCCCTAACCCTCGGCTTAACTCACTTCCTCGTAACCCCATTCATTTCTCTTGTCTCCCTACCTTTAACCTCAGCTTCCCTTCTCTCGATGTTATTCCTCGCCTTCGACTCTCTAACCCTCTGCTGAACTTGCACCTCCTCTCTACTGCTCATTTCTCATCTCACCTCTCCTCTCAACTAAGCTTCTCTTCCCTATTCCATTTTACTTCCTTTGGACTCCCTATCCCTCAGCTAAATTTTCTTCCTCTTCCTTGTTCATTACCCTCAAAGCCCTATCTCTCGACTCATCTCCTCCCCGCCTTTGTCGTTCAAGCATTCTCACACCCTTCTTCCTCCCACGAACTCCCCCGGGTAATTCTGGGTTTCCGATGAGCGCAAATGGTGCCGCCTCTCGGCGCGCAACGGCTGTCCTGTGATGGACGTTTGAGTCCCGAGGGTCTCCGCTGCCGTTGCTGTTGTTTGTAGCTCCGAAGATGACGGTGATGACGCACTGTTTCACTCTCGCGCTCGCACGCACGCTTCATTTGAAGGCCCGGCGTCCGACAACTTGTGCCACGCATGCGCCGATTTTAATTTGCTTATTTTAAAGCATTGTTTTAAATGTAGCTGTTTTAATTTTTTTCTTGAAATTTAAATCTCAACGGACAGCCCTGCAACGTTGCTTTTATGCGTATCAGTCTGAGTGCTTTGACTGTTGTTGTCGGCTTTTTGAAAAGACGGGAAGGAGTTCGCAGCTCGCTATATTTCTAGCAGTGCCCGCCGTCGCTTCAAAATTCACCCCAGATTGAGCAATGTTTATTTCATCTTTGCGTGCGCTTTAGTAGTGTGGTTCGTTTTAAAGCCATTGCTTTTCGGTGCAAAAAGAGAATTAGGTCCATTTTATCTTTTTTCTTTGCTTAAAAAATTTAGTATAGAAAGTTTTTTCTCTGCGCATATTTGCTCCTATGCCTTATTTCGTTTATTGATTCTTCCGGCGATTTCTTTCTTTGCTGACTCGTCGACAACGCGCGGGTTTGCCCTGCATTATTCACTTGATTTTTTTCCTGTCTACACTATGAGCGCTTGAAATTTTTCATTTCATTCTATTCTCTCTTCCTCCCCCTTCCCCCTTTCCTTCTGTTCTTTTGACACGCAGGCAAAGTTGGGCTTAATTAACTGGCTTTCAGTAGCGTTCTTTTTTTTTAGCCAGTTCATTTCTCATTGGCCGTGCGGTGACTCGCCGGAAGTTCTCCGGATGAAATAAAGTAAAAAAAAAAATGAGCGGACGTTATCGAAATTACAAGAAATATGTCAAATCTGCAAGAACTAGAAAATAAATGATGTTGCTTTTTTCTACGTCCAGTGAAAGACTTGATGGGGCAGAGAAGATTAATGTCCGTGAAAGCAAGAGTTGCCATGCAAATTCGTGTAACAAGATAAATGGCATTGTTTATGTCTGCCTTAAGCATAATCGTTGTTTTTTCTTTTCTCCCTGAAGCGATTGCTCAGAACTGAGTTAATTGCAATAGCTTTCTGTCAGAAAAGAAAACAATATTCAGAGTCCTGTCACGCCAGCAA
Source organism: Amblyomma mixtum (assembly GCF_055824585.1). Taxonomy (NCBI): domain Eukaryota; kingdom Metazoa; phylum Arthropoda; class Arachnida; order Ixodida; family Ixodidae; genus Amblyomma; species Amblyomma mixtum. The sequence goes on from NC_143013.1 coordinate 80,223,571, forward strand.
GATCACTTCTGGAAGCACTTGCAATTTACTGAATGGAAGCGAATTCGTTCTGTACGTGACTATTTTGTCGGAACTTTTAGGACTCCGCCTTCTAGCTTAGTGTTCTCCCGGGGACTGTGAGGCATGTGATTGACGCCTTTGGAAAGCGCATGAAACTGCTACAACATTTATGATTCCGTAGTTGGGCGTGGTCATCCACCATGGTCGACCAAGAAATGCTTCAGCAGTAAAACCTATCTCTTCAAGGCCCTCGTCTTTGACCTATTATTCGGGACGCCTATAATTCATGTAGTAGTAAATGAGTAACCAGCGTTAAAATACTTCCTTCTCAGTAATTTAGTTTATCTTATGGTTGCGCTTAAGATGAAGACCTTATGATAAACACCTTGAGGGTGAAAGCCTCAATAATAAATGTATTCCGGGTAAAGACCTTTAAATAGAAAGTCTTTAGGCCTAAGGCCTTGAAGGTAAAAGCCGTTAGGTCAAATGTCTTTAGCACGTAAGGGCCTTAGCGCCCCCCACGTAGCTTGTGCTACTGCATGATGTTCCACGTTGAACCATGCTAAACTGCCTGCTTAATTTTTTTCATCCTTAGGAACGCACTAGCTTTTCCTTTTCCGCCTCTGCCGCTATTCCAAGCGCGGGAATTCACGCGGCAAGGAATCCCCCTAACGAAGCGCAGAGATCGCCGGCGAAACGTTCTCGGCGCTCGTTAAGTGGCGCATCCAATCCCAGCCTTGTTAAAGCGCGCCTGCCTAGCGAGGAAAAAGAGCCCACGGTACGAACGGATCTTGCCTTCCGCGAAAGCTCCGTGCGCCGAAATATTTCTTCACGCCCTTTCTTTCATTAATTTTGTTCTTTATCTTCCTTGACGTTTTGTAACGACGCTTGTACTATTTAACTGTTCTGGCTATCTCTTTTCTGTTCCTGTTCTGCCACCGAAAGCCCCTCAGAGAAGACGCTCGCCTCTTTGCAATTTTTGTTTAAAGAAATCTTACAGAGATGTTCTTTCTTTCTTACTTTTTTTTCGTCAGCTGCTTTTCCAAGAGTGGGTGTGTTTGATAAAGCCTCTGGTAGTACTCGTGTAAGCACAACGGTCTTTCACGGGCGTTAAACGTGTTAATGGGTGACGTGGTCCTGCAAGATTTTTCGCTCGCTCGTTTATGATTCGACATACCGCGCAGTACACACTTCGCGCACTCCACTGCAGTTACACATCAAGCATAACTCGCCGTGTCTCGAAACATAAGGAAAAAGTGCTCGCCCGAGGCGCACATGGAGAGTGTTTAACTATTTTGCTGTGGCAAAAGATTGTTGCGAGGTTTGTAAGGATATAAAGTAGCAGCCGCATGAGACTATTCATTTCTGTTTCGCCCAACTCGAAGCACAGTTTAAGTTTAGTTAGTTATTCTTTTTTATTTCTCTTCATTTTGTTCCCCTGCTCGTCGCACGGAAACTCTATTCTCATTAATCTTTCTAAAACAACAAAGCCCTGCTACGAACCAGCGTAGCTCGCACATTCCATGGTAGTTCAAAGCGATCTTTTATAATAGTGTTTTTTTTTTAAACCTCGGGATTTAGTTCCTAATAGACGACGCAGTCATTCTTGCCGGATTATGCGCAAGAAGTGTTTATTGCTTCGAAAAATTTTAACGCTGGTTTTATCGCTCATTTTACCTTCGAATGATATTTTTTATTCTTACACGTTTCTTTTTCTTTCTGCACATTTTCTGCGACGTTCTTGGCATTTCCGCAAACTATATTTTGCTTGTCTTGAAACGTATCATGCAGTCATTTTATTTCGACACGAAGAAATTAATTTTTTACGTAGAACTCTGCGCGTAACTTTTCCTCGCGCCTGTGGGCTAATTATGAGTTTGGAGTTCGCGCCCACTTCTTTCATTCTATTCCGATTTGTTGATTCTCACGCGATATTCCTTTAATTCCTATTTTTGTTTTTGTATTCTTATTTCCCCTTTATGGTTCGAAGCGTTAATAAAAGTTCGCTGAAGCCTGAGTTTGCAGTAGTAAATGGCAGTGTGGCAAAGCAGGGTCGCAATGAAAAAATCATTATTTATTCATTTTTTATTTCACTCTAAGACATCGTTTATACCTCTATCTCCCTGGCTATGCTCTTTACCACAAGTTCAAGTTACTGTGCCCCCGACCTCAGTAATTATTTTGTAATTTGACTCAATCTTTTCGTGTTTTTACTTTATCATTCTTTAGACATTTTACGCTGGTTAAAATGATTGGGCAGGAAGCCAGTAGCAAAGTGATTCTTAAAAAGGCACAGTGTGGGAAAGAATGTGAGTGGTGACAGGTGCGCGCCTTGTTTGTCTGTCAGAATAGTTACAGTACCGGTAAAGTCGCGCACTTTGAGCTCTTTTTTTTTGCTTTATTTTCCTTTTCCTTAGTTTTCTCAATTTCTAAATTTTTTTTTGTCACAATGTGTCAAAGAATGTGAACGGCGATAGGTGCGCGCCTTGTTTGTCTGCCAGAATAATTTCGGTACCTCTGAAGTCGCGCACCTTGAGCTGTCTCTTTTTGTTTTAATAGTTCTTTTTTTTTGGGGGGGGGGGGGGGGGGGAGTTTGTCTTTTTTATTCTATCATCCAATGCATATAGAACAGTGGGACTAGAGATCTGTCAGTGTGAAGGACCTTTATTCCGTCAATAGATAGAGAAACGATGTGATGTCTCGATTGAAAAAAACAAAATGCCTAAAAACATTTGTACACGTCATTATCACTTGACCTTAACAGTACTGCATGCCACGTTTCTGTTTAATAACAGGTGTAAACTCCACAAGAGACTTCTGGAAACCACAACTATAGTGTTCGGCACGTGCGTCATCTATCTATAGATGTACAGAATGCCCACCGTGCGAAGTTTCCAACTTCAGGCGTGCGCTTAAAAAAGAATAAGCATTGCAAATTTACCTCATAAGCGCGATTTTCGTGTAGTACAGCTTCATGCACGCTATTACTTCGCACTATTTCGTCAGTCAGTCTGCGTCAGTTTCTTAACAGCAGTGATTTTTGCGCCGCTTATTATATGTGGTAGCTTGCAAACATTCCCGAAAACGTCGAGCTAGTGATTGTGCACTTTTCTGAACACTTGGCGGTTTTCGAGTTCCTCAGTAACTGAAAGTACCCTGCCTACATTTCTTTCACTTTTTTTTGTCTTTTCTTTTACAGAGAAGTTCTGTATGAAGTCCTTTTTATTTAATTTGCGTAGACAGAAATGGGTTAAGCCGCCGCGGTGGCTCAGCGGTTATGGTGCTCGGCTGCTGACCCGAAAGACGCGGGTTCGATCCCGGCCGCGGCGGCTAGAATTTCTTTGGAGGAGAAATTCTAGAGGCCCATGTACTGTGCGATGTCAGTGCACGTTAAAGAACCCCAGGTGGTCGAAATTTCCGGAGCCCTCCACTACGGCGTCCCTCATAGCCTTAGTCGCATTGGGACGTTAAACCCCAATAAACCAAACCAAACCAGAAATGGGTAAATGACGACCTAAACGCTTTTAAGTAAAAGTAAAACTCTTTAAATCTTAAAACACTCTAAACACTCTTGAATCGCCTTTCTGAATAGTCCTCATAACTTAGACTACCGCGCATGTTTTCTGCATTTTTATTCATTATATTATTCTCTTGGATACTCTTTCGGAAATAATCTCTTATTTGGTAATCTATTCTAGTGTACTTCCTGTTCTGACTGCTCTCCACCCCCCCCCCCCCCCCCCCCCTTCAATAACTTTCTCACAGCCCGAAAGGTGAACGGCAGCCTGACGAACCAAAACTATGACCTCAGCGCCGCATGGTACAAAGGATTCACAATATACACTACGAATTTAAAACATTTTTGCAAGTGAAATTTCGCATCCTGTTCGTTTAACAAAGGACGTCGCGGCAGCCTACGTTCTAATGTTGCTGGCGCAGTGTTTGTGCATGCTTCTTGCAATATCTCATAGTCAGCCGAGCCTGTTGGCCAACTTTTTTCTTTACGTCTTCGAACAGGCCCAGCTTATGTAGGCGACGCCTCAGGCACGGGGAAAGTGGATGTCGTTGTCAACGCGACGGGCAGTGTATTTGCTCTCACTCACCATTTAAATAAATCTGTATTGCTTTCTTTTTCTTTTAAGTGGTGCTCATTCGTGAACACAGAAAAAGAGGACTAGATTTAATTAGTTGCAGTTTTCCCGACGGCGTTCCAGTTGACGCACGGGCCTAAATTAAATACCCCCTCGAGAATCGGACGGCGCGAAGGTCCCCCGCTTCTAATTGCTTTCAGGGAGCTGCGTTCCAACCCTTCGTTTTGCCTGCCTTTACTTTTGCCGCACTTGGGACTTCAACGTATTTCCATCGCTTGTGTTCTTTCGTTGTTGTGTTCTTGTTCTTCTTGTTATCTCTTCACGGAAAAGTGGATCGAAGAGGAACAGAGTAGGGGCGATCTTTTGGCATCGACACGGTTGTGAAGTGCGTGCTTTTTCCGAATATTATTGAGGTGTTGGCGTGAGCGTGGCAATGAAAAAGAAGCAAAAGAGAATGGCTAGACTTTTCATCCATCTCTTGATCCAAGTAGTGAGAGCGGTCGATATAACGTCCCCCTCCACCTCCTAGAACTCGTCGAAGAGCACTACTACGAAAATATACGTAATCACGTGACTCTAGTAATTACGTTCAGCCCGAGGACGCGAGTTCAATCCGGGCGGCGGCGGCTAGGATTCAGTGGAAGCGAAACGTTAAACTTCCGTCCACTGTACGATGTCCGTGCAAGTTCAGGAGCACTAGGTTGTCGAAACTGAATTGGAGCCACTCACTATGACGTCTGTTTCTGGCTTCCTTGTTTCACTACTTCCGTTATTCATTTTCTCACGGTACGGTCCTTCAAAAAAAAAAAAAAATGGCAGTTACATAGCGCCTCTTCGTGCCTAAAAAAGAAGCAAACGAATTTATACAAAACAGCTTGAGGACAATTCCCGCTGCCAGATCCATCGGTGTGGAATTCTTATAAAATAAATTTTAAATTATGGGGTTTAAAATCTCGAAGTGGCGCATTGGCTATGAGACACGCCGTGGTGGAGAGCGTCGGATTAATTTAAACCACCGGGGGCTCTTTGACATGCACTGACATCGCACATCACATGGGTGCTTTCTGAGTTACGCCTTGATTGACGCATGACCACCGCGGACAAGACTGAACCCGAGTCCTCCGGTTCACTAACCGAGGGCCTTAACCACTGAGCCACAGCTTTAATGACATCATATGGACACTCAATAGGCAACCTGTTAAAGACAATCTAAAAGCCACGTGTTTAAAATTTTTGTAATGTTCTGGCAAGAAAGCGAAGGTGAGGGCTTTTGATTAAGCAAACGATGGGGACAGCCTTACTTAAATATACAGGGTGTTTCACCTAAGACTTTCTCAAATTTTTTAAAATAAGCTATTTGAATTAGATGCGCGCTTTTTCTGGCATAGCATTGGCAGTGGTGTAGTACATCATAATGCACCTAAGACGTGCTAACTAGCAGGCTTTTTAACCAATATTTATAGTTAACTTTTAAACTATTACCATTGGGCTTCTTAATTATTGAAAGGCATGTAGTCCACCTTAAGTAATGTCCATATCCGTTTTTAGAATTTCGAAGACGTGATTATCCTCGGCGCTGTGGCCCAACAAATTTTGGCTATTTCGACGAGTTAGGTTCACTGGAGAGGTTGCTTTGCCTGCAAGCTTCTCAAACCGCATGTATTTTGGCGCGATGTAGGCGAAATTTGTTGGGCCACAGCGCCAAGGGTAACCGCGTTTTCGAAATTCTAAAAACTGATATGGGTATTACTTACGGTCGGCTACATGCCTCTCAATATAGTTAAGGAGCCCAACGGTAATAGTTTAAAAGTTAACTATTAAATATTGGTTAACAATCCTGCTAGTTAGCACGTCTTAGCTGCATTCTGATGTACTACACCACTGACAATGCTATGCCAGAAAAAGCGCGCATCTATTTCAAATAGTTTATTTTTAAAAAATGCAGAAAGTCTTAGGTGAAACACCCTGTATGTCCCACGTCAAGTGAAGCTATTGGTGTGCCATTTGCGATGGTGCCCAGCTAGGATGAGCGCTGAAGAGGGCAGGTGCAGGTGATGGCATTCAACTTCTGGAAGTTTGTGTTGACAGGATGGAGGCTGGGTTTAATAGTCGGTGCCGCACGGAATGTGGAGGGCTGGATGCGTTCGGTTAGTTTCTAAGGAGCGCCTGGATGCTCGGGATGCGGCTTAATTCAGGGTCGCACTCATACAAATTTGACCAGTTCTAGCGCCATCGTGCCTTGCGGAAGGCCTCACTCGCCATTCACCCAGCAACAGTGAAACTAAAAGGCACGAATATTTGCGCAGTTCCTCAAGACGGGGGCGCGTGTGATAGAACAGACACGTTACAGGGACCTCCACGTCCACCTAGTAGGAAAGCTGCCAGCAGTGATTTCCATCTTTTGTCTTTTTGTTTTGTACTGATCACTAAATATGCGTCTTCATCCCTCACTCCCTTTTCTAACACTTCGGCCTTAAGTGTACTCGAATAACCAACTAAATAAAGAAACAATTCCCGCTGCTTTCTTCACGTTCAGTCCACGAGCACCATACTGTGACGATGTTAGTGACATGACTGATTGGCGAGTGATTGTAGCTACAGCTATTGATTGGGGAAATTTAATGCAGGATCGTAAATTTAGGGTAATTATAGACGGCGTGGGGACTCATTTTAAATTTTGGTATGGCCGAGCAAACGTGACCGCAAAGATCGGTCTTCTGAATTCTGCGTCACTGTGGCCTTGGTGTCGTTTCGATTGCTCATAGATGGCAGCTCAACGCAGTTAGAGTTCAGAAGGATCTACAGATAGAAAAACAGAGGAAGTAGAAACATAGTTGCAACATAGTCAAAATAGGCCAACCAAAGTAGCAAGTGGTCGAGTCGCAGAGTAGCATTGGTTTATTTCTTGAAAAGCCTACACAGCTAATTTATATAATGAACCACACCGTGTTCGATGTCTGCCTATTTCGAAAGTATACGAACAGCAAGATTAAGCTGAAATTCAAGACTGATTCAAGTCTCCCGGGGCTTTTTTAAACGATAGCTTAAGGAGCTTGTCGGCTCCTCACATTCATGTGCGCCCTAACGTATGGTCGGGCAGCACGTACAGCTGCGCCAGAGTTCCACCGCTAAATTTAGTGGGATCGGTAGCGCCCTCAGTGGTCTTGCGGGCGCTTCGCGAAGTAGCGGCGTGCGCGATATTCCAGCGACAAGACCTGAAGCATCACCACTAATCGATTTCGAATCGTCTGTGGAACATGTGTAGACGTGTTAGGTTGTGCTTGGCGAACCAGGTGAGCTCCTTGGGTTATCGCCAAGCCAGGCTAGGCATTGCCTAGGTCTCCGCTTTCTGTTACTTCGGCCTTAGATCGGTATGAAGATAAGAAACTTCTTGCATTTAGGAGGGCGGTGCATTTTAGAGAGACGGAGAATCTAAAAGAGCACCGCAGTTCTTAGTAGAGCACTGCACGGGCCTCAATCTGAAGCCCGAGCCCGGCCCGGGCCCGAGACATGAAGCCCGAGCCCGGCCCAGGCCCGCGGCTTCAAGCCCGGGCCCGGCCCGGGCCCGCTAAATTATTGATCTAGCGAGCCCGGCCCGGCCCGTGAATCCCGGAATGAGGCCCAGCCCGGGCCCGGCACGGCCCGTTTCACAGTAACGCTTGAGGTATACTGCTCACTTTGAGCAAGTAGACTGCTACTACACCGATAAGGAACTGGACGACAAAGGTTCTGAAACCGCAGTTTGGCTTCCAGAAAGTTGGTTCTTTTTAACCCAGAATGAAGTAATTAAGAGTAGTGCTCGCCAGGCCCGTCTTTTGGAGAAAGATCTCGTGTAGGTGGGCAAAGATAAACTCGGATGTTCCGAGAGCTAAATAAAAAGGGCTGCATACACGTCTAGTAGTCTACTTTGCGTTCCCCCATGATTTTAATCAGTTATATTCTGCCGCCCGCGAAGTATAAATATTAAAGCTGCCTAACAAGCAGTACGATGACATTTTTTTTTAGTGAACACGATCTCACAGGTTGAGATCATAGCCGAACTGGTCGCCTTTCAGAAGAAACGACCAGCTAAAAGGGCGTCCTAAACTAATATGTTCTTCCCAAATGCATTTCTAATAGTGTATAGGTATGTTTTGGGATTACGAACGATCAATGGCCAATTAAGGCCGGTTGAATTTTACTCTTGCTGCACCGCGGCATGGAAATAAGGAAATACATAAGTCAATGAATAAAGCTTAGTTTTTTTCTCCGCGCGTACTATAACCCATAGCTCGTCCGTGTCGCTGCTTCAATGCCGTAGTTCTGTACTTCATTCTGCAATAGTGAATGAAAAGTCGGACACTAGCCGTTTCTGTACGAACCCAAGCCCGGCTCGGGCCCGCAGCTTTAAGCCCGAGCCCGGCCCGGGCCCGCTACTTCAGGCCCGGGCCCGGCCCAGGCCCGGCAAAACAAATCATGTCCAGGCCCGACCCGGCCCGCGGGCCGGGCCGGGCCCGGGCTTTCGGGCTGGCCCGAGCCCGTGCAGTGCACTAGTTCTTAGTAATACAGAGATTGTGCCGTGTGCTTTTAATCTCAGTCGGCCTCTTTTACACTGCTGCAATTTTTCCAAAATTCAAATCATCGAGACAAGCCCACCTTTCCGCTTTGAACGACGTCGTCCAGAGTACGTCTGATCCTGTGCTTCCTCTGTCGTTTTATGATAGACGTCGCAGTCAGCGCCTTCAGTTTCCGCTTCTCCAAGGCTCCATTTTGCCGTGGAGCAGATTACAGAGCGCCCAACAATAGCCGGCGACTGCAAGCGCTCAGCCCCTTCACCAAACGAGGACTGAGTTTGCGGAATCTTCGAATGATGGCGCCAGACGATTGAGGAAATAAAACACAGAAGCAGGAGAGGAGGATATAGAGGAGTTGAACAGTGGGTGGAAGGCGATTGCCAACAACTGTTTGTAGATGCAGGGCAGATATACTGCTGCATATGGGAAAGGGGGGCGTGGAATGAGGGAACAAAGGATGATGGCAAGACCCAACGAAAGAGGAGTCGGGGCGTCGAGCACAACGCATTCGTTGTAGTCTTCGTCGTTCGTCGGGCGCCCGGTCATTACCATTGGGAAATTATTTTTCCGAGCAGTGGTTTCCGGGTCCCTGAGCGGAAGCGTGCATTCAGGCTTCCGGTTCCACGCAAAATACATCAAGCATAGTGTTGGCTCGGCAGCAGCTGGCATGTAGAGCGAGAGAGAGAGAGAGAGAGAAACGAACTCGAGTTGCGTGGTTGGCGTGGAGGAGGTAACGGAAATGTGGAAAAAGAAAGGCGATGTGCCCGAAGGACGGCGCCCTTAGGCGCCCATAAATAAATGCAAACAAGAGATAGGAGCGCGAAGAGGACGGAGATAGAATATAGACGAGCAGCTTCGGGAAGATGGAGGCGTGTGTTCCTCCTTGAAATGAAATGGGCGTGCGACAACTGGGCCTACGCTCTCGAATTGAAGTTTGTACACAGGGCAGAATACAAGAAAAACACGTGGAATGTATAAGAAAGAGCTCGCCGCAGGCTTGGCTATTTCATCAGGCTGAGACACGGTCTTGTGAGAGTATGCGAGTGTGCACACGTGCGTGCTGCGACTAAGACAAAAAAACAAATAAACTTCGGCCCTTATCGTATGTTCGGGTTGCTGCCATGCGGAAACACGTCAGCAGGCAAAGAGAAGCAGAAACAGGCAGATAGCGCTGCTGAGGAAGTCCGGATGTCGAGACTTCGCTCTCTACTTCTTCTCTCTCTACGTTCTTCCTGATTCTGACTCCTGCGCTCCGCGTTAGGCCAACACTAACTCGAACTTCCGTTCGCAAGTCTCAACGGGCCGGAAACATCTTAAGCTGACTGTTGTTGGCCAACCTCGCAACAAATTTTTATTGTTTTATCTCAGCATGTGTCACTCTTTCGGAACCGCAGCGTCAGTGCTGATGCCCTTCGGTCTCATAGAGTGAAATGAAAAGCGTATGGGATACATGGAAAAGAGCCCGTGGTGGACAGGGCTATTTTATCAGGCTGAGACACGGTCTTGAACTTGCGCGTGAGTATTATTCGAAACTTACCCCATATTTGTGTAATTTAAGCGTGATTCCATTGTCAAAGCTGCCGTAGCATTGATCCCGTCTCAGTAATGCTTCTTATTTCGCGATCTTGACGAACGTCGATGTTCACTATGTCTTTCATTCGTCAAATCTTCGGAAAGATACTTTATCAAAGAGTGAAGTGAGTTCCTGATATAAACAAAGAACGCTTTCAGCATTGTTCTTTTGCGTAAGAGAAAAAAAGAAGCTCATCAATGAGCTGCTGCCTGTTAACGCAGATCGTGGCTTCATGCTGGGCGCCGAAAAAACCAGTTTGTTTTCTTTTTCCGCTGTCACGAACAGCACTATCCGCTGACATCCTGTGCGTGGTTACATGTTCTCCAGCTGGTCGTCGCTGTATGGTGCATTCGATTATCTCTGTAACTATCAAAAGTGTGCTAGTAACTTGTGACTGCACTCTAAACAGGAAGGAGTAAAAGGAGAGTAAGCTGTCTTGTAGCGCTAAACAGCTAAAAAAGGGTTAGTCCTAGAGGACTTCGTTTTTCGTTTTTACTCCAATATAGGCGTTTTCGTGTGTATTGTGTATGCATGTACAGTCTTTGTCAAAAGTATATAGCCCAAGGGGTTTTCTTCTGAGCCCTCAAGTTCGCCTCATTTTGCATCTTCAGGGACCCTAATCTGTCGAAGGAGAGGAACTCGAGCCCTCAAACCTCCGAAGCTTGGGACTGCTAACAATTCTAGAGAGCCCTATTGTGCAACTGGAAAGCAAACCTTTTCGGCTGTATATTTTTGACAAAGGCTGTATGGGCTTTGTCTAAGAGGGGTTGTATGCATATTTATTTTGCCAGAAACCATGCAAACAACTCGAGCAGGTGGCGACTCTCCTCATTTTTGTTCCTAATCAATAAGTTTCTAGAAGGGGAAATGAAATCGAGTTAATTGATTTCGCCGCGTGCATGCTCAGGAGGATTCGCAATGTAAAAATAGCTGCGGTACACTGCTTAAAGACGCCGTTGCACTCCTTATAATTGAACAGTCAGTATAACTTGACTGAGCTTCTCTATGAGTAAGGTACAATGCTGGTTTGGTATTTACTGAACAAAATACGTTTGTTTTCTTTTAAAGCGTTAGCTGCTATTACGTGCTGGAAACTATCCAATTCAATACAATTTTATTTCAACATCAACATCTGCAGACAGAGACGTTGCGGTCAGTTGACAAAAAAAAAACAACTCAATATGGGGGTTGACATCGTCCACTGACCGTCTACAGTGCGATGTCAGTGGACGATAAATAACTCCAGGTGGTCGAAATTTCCGGAGCCCTGCACTACGGCGTCCCTCATAGCCTGAGTCGCTTTGAGACGTTAAACCCCAATAAACTGAACGCAACCAAACTTGATAGCGACACAGCAATGTAAATAAATATACAAACAAACTAGCAAAATGAAGAACCGTCAAGATACAAATAATGGGTGAGTAACACTTTACACACGAGAAGTCATAGCAAAAAAGCAACAACACTATTACACTGAAAGGCAAATCGATTCAAATAGCCAATAAATATATGCAAAGTTGCTTACGTAGAGAAGCCAAATTAGAAAATGTGGAACAACAAATATATAGGTATAGTCAGTGATCAAGTAACTTTAGAAGCTGGAAACGCAGCATATGATCATAATAGTTCGTGCGACTGCGTGCAACCTTTCAAATCTCATAAAAGCGAGTGCCCCGAATATTCCTTTTCGTTTAAGAGAGGATATACTCTCAGGCAAGTTAGTTTAGCTGCTTTAGCTGCATTAGATCGTTCCTTAGTTTCTCATCGTCATCGCCGCTGTTGGCGTCGGCGTCCGCAGCACAACTTACCACCCAGCACCAGCCACCTGCCCCAGTTGGTGACTGGCAAAGCGGAGAGAGCGAAATCACCCTCTCCTCTCTTTGGGGTGAGGAGAGACTGTGTCGACGTGCGCAGCGTCTCTGTTGAGGGCGCTGGCAGTCGATATCCATATGTGCTGCTTCCTCCTTTCGTTTGAATTGCTGCTGATGGCCTGCCCCTTCTATGGCCCTCTTCCAGAAACCACTGCGCTGTGTTCATAATCGCGTGGAACGCACGCTCACCCGTGCACACAGGCCCACAGTGGTTTAATTTGCTCGAAACAGCGTGAAAGCAGTACATTTTGTTCCCTCTCTGCATTTGTACAATTAATAGGTTTCTCTCTAAAAAACGGGAATCGCAGAAGTGATGCCAGACGCAGGACATTGAAGACAAACGGTGCTAAAAAGCAGTGTGACTGAGTTCTGTGCCAAGCAGAGTCAGGGTACTGTCGACAGGGGGCCTAGTGAGTTGCAGGTCCGCCTTGGTTGCTTGAGGCGGTTAGTCTGATACTCATCGTCTGACAAGGACGGGGGCATGCGTCTCCTGGCCAGGGACTGGCTTCTTTCTTTGTTGTCACACCTCAGCTAGCGCTAAAAAGTTCGCTTCGCAACACCTAACCACCATGTGATTTTTTTTATACTTTGAATCCTTGTTGATCGCTCTACTAGGGCTTTCTTTCGCAGGGCTCCAATTCGGTTTGAAAAATTCTACGGACGATCATACAAACTGATGCGGTGAAGCTGCGGGAGAGGCAGGCTTTTCCCTAGCGGTTTACATTGATCGTTTTTTCATATCGCTTTACACTGGTCGATTTGCCGTTGCATCTTTGAATTTGATATTACGGCCACTTTATTGTTCCAATTATGCTTAGCTTCTGGTCGCTGGAGGCTTCTGGAGGGTTGAAATGGGTGGTCTTCCTGGGTGGTGGCGGTGGATGAAGAGTGCAGGGGGGGGGGGGGGGGGGTATGAGTGGGTGATGGGCTCCTCTCATGGGCTGCTGGCGGGTAGACGCTGCCCTCCTGTGCTCTCGTACGCCGATGAAGGCATCACGCCTTTGCTCTCACACTCAGACGCCAGGATTTTGCGGAATAGGACTACTGCTACTGTCGAACTAAAACAGCAAAAAATGTCCGCAAGTTGGGTTGCTTACATTACGAAGGTTCTCGTGGCAAAGCCCGCTTTAAAGCGCGCACGCGCTAGGTCGCGCACAATCACTCGCGAACAGATTTGCGTGCACTTGCGTGGGCACACAGTGTTGCACAAATGTTTTAACATTGATTTTGATTTAGTTAGAGCTTTAGAATACGGCTGGATTTTCAGTAAGCTCTTATTCCCTACCTTCAGCCTTGGCATGTTGATTGCTGAATGTGCGGCCGCTCTAGACCTGGAACCTTTTCAAGCCTTATCGGTAAAAATTCATCCACGGAGGCAGCGGGGGTCTTTTTGAAGGTGCCTGAGGTGAAATATCGACGTTTGCCCGTTATCCCAGTGTAGCTTACACCTGGGCACCTTCACCTTTCTGCGTGCAAAAGAAATCAAACGCTGACAAATAAGTTCGATTCCTGAGCTGTACGTTTGCTTTTTAACTGTTACTTTATCGCTTTACACAGCGCAACGAATTCGTAGAACAAGAGACTGCGCAGCCCGCCTGATGACCAAGTGTCATTTCGACTCGGCCGGGAAGGCTGAAACGAGGCTTGAAATTGAACGGGAACGCGGGCTCCAAAATACATGGGCTTTTGTAACTATTCACGGGAAACAAGGAAGTCAGCGAAGCATGGTTGTTACATTATGGTGAAACTGTGGAATATATAGCCTTAGTGTTCATGAATAAATGGTCTCTTATACTCCACACGAGCCGTATCACATGACGCTTTGACCAACCGACTCATCCTGCAAACAGCGATAAATTCTGGCCTTCATAAGTATATTTTATAAAGTGCTACGCTGTTTACTGCTAAACACACTATCGCAAAACGTCTTGCCTTAAAAGTGACCTAAGACCAATCAGTAAAATTAAGGTACCACTGTCACCCGAAAACTTTCTCCAAACTTCGCACCGACCCTGTAGAATGGCATGTTTCCGGGCTTGATGGTGCAAATCCATTTGGACAGCCCAGCTTCAGCGATGAGACAAAGGCAGCGTAAAGAAGCAGTGTGTCCTGTCTGGATCTCTACGTCATCCATCCATTGTTCAAGCTAGCCTGTCCAAATGGAGTCGACAAAGATGCCGTGGGCAAGGCACCACAACTCACTAATACTTGCAGTTCCTGTGTTGACGTCCTTTGTGCTGATGGCTACGCAAGGTCTTTAATCATCAGTGTCACACCAACTAGCTCACACCAACAAAGTACCCGCTTCCATGCACCTCCCTTCATGCCTTAACTAATCAAATCATTTACGCTTGCCCTCCACGCCTTCACTCCTCCCTTTCTCTGTCTTTTCTTCTTTCTCCCACAGCATGCTGCCCTACAGGAATTCTCTTTCGAAAGAGAACTCAACTGAAGCTTCCTTCTCTCTACTCTTTCGCACCCTTTATATCCCTCTCTCCTTGGATAGTGTAGCCAGGTGTTGTACAATGTGTATTTAACCTCCTTTCCTTTCCTCTCTGATATCTCACCAACTCCTCTTCCTTCCCTGTTCAACTAAAACCCACAGACCTGTTGAGTTTTGCGTTCTTCTTGGATTACACGTCTACCTTAGTAAACTCATTAATCAAAGGCGTAATTGTCACTGCGCAGCTGTTACTCGCGGCAACAAAATGGTTGCAACCATTAGCTTGTAGGGATGGGGGAACTGGAAATTTACTTTCGCATCACACGCAGTACATCCGGTTGAATTTCTTTGGAGGAGAAATTCTAGAGGCCCGTGTACTGTGCGATGTCAGTGCACGTTAAAGAACCCCAGGTGGTCGAAATTTCCGGAGCCCTCCACTACGGCGTCTCTCATAGCCTTAGTCGCTTTGGGACGTTAAACCCCATAAACCAAACCAAACCAAACCCTTTGAAACACGGACATCCTCAGACATGTGGCAGCAGATGTCCTAAATGTGTGCACAGGACCACAGCCGACGCGGCCACGACGGCTCACCCATCGCACTGACCGAGGTCGCGTTTCGTCGCGGACTCGCCCGGTCTTACCGCGGTGCCACACACGCTACATGCTATGAGTGGTGTGCGTCTCTCCAAAACCAACCACGCGAAACCCACCAGGCGCCGAGAATAAGGGAACGGAAAGGCAACATAGCTTTTCCCTCCTCCCCGGCTGCGACGACAGTGTGGCGTTAGCGTCCCGTGGGATTGCGCTCGCCTCGCTGTTAGGCCAGGCGCACGTGCGGCGAATGCCCAATTCTGGCCGCCTTTCTCAAACACGGACCTTTTACTATGCAGTATGGCGGCGTCTCTGCTGGAACAGTGTACCAGACGAGCTGCGCTCGGCTTGCTTCTCAGTTTCGTTTTGTTTTATTCGAATTTTCCTCTTTTCTTTCTTTGTGCGTGTGTGTTCCGAATTTTGCCCACAAGGGAATCTTTCTCTTTTGCCTCATTTTGTGGTCGTAGACGTTTGATTGCAGCATGTTTTGGAGTGCTCGACGGCGCTCGAGTGGGTTCATGGCCAATTTAGTCTGGCGTTTTCAATCCCGGTCTCGGACGCTGCACCCCCTTTCAATGGTCACGTTCCTCTATTATGCCTACGAGGAAGTCTCAGAGCCTGATTGAAACTCTTGTGTGATACGATGGAATGCATACATGTGAGCACTGATTCTACATCGCGTGTCTAAAAAAAGGATATTCCGTGAAGTCTTTGCGGAAACACTTGTCGATTTTCAAGTCCAAGTCACTAGGTTGCGCCTAATCTACGGGCGTTATCTGGGCTTTCCTAGCCTTTCTTACCTGATCATTATTTTAACCTTTTTTTCTCCAATGAAAGGTAGCAAACCGGACGCAGGTTTTATTAAACTCAATTTGCGCTTTCTTTCTTTCTTTCTTTCTTTCTTTCTTTCTTTCTTTCTTTCTTTCTTTCTTTCTTTCTTTCTTTCTTTCTTTCTTTCTTTCTTTCTTTCTTTCTTTCTTTCTTTCTTTCTTTCTTTCTTTCTTTCTTTCTTTCTTTCTTTCTTTCTTTCTTTCTTTCTTTCTTTCTTTCTTTCCTTCTTTCTTTCTTTCTTTCTTTATTTCTTTCTTTCTTTCTATTTTAATTAGCGTTTTAGTTATCTTACGTTTCCATAGTTCTGTTTTTTGGCACTTACAAGGGCTGCCATTTCTGTTCCTCTACCTGTATCTTAAGTGAGCCCATTTTGCTTGAGTGTACCAACGGTACCCTGGAGGTAACTTGAGGCGGGTACATTGTATGCTGCACGCGTGCCGCACCGTTGTCTTAGCGCTATCAAGCTTGACTTGTTTACTAGCTAGTGGGATGGAGGAACACCTTTACACGTGCCTTGAAACGAGGGATCACGCCACTCGCACTTCTGAGTGTAATTAGGCTATCCAAGTGACATGCAGCAAAGAGGTAATCGCCGTCGGTAACCGTCGCGTTAAGTCGGACTCTGTGCGGCCGGTCCCGGTGTCTGTCCCTCTCCTCGGATCTTCCGCGCTCGTCGTGTTTGCCCAGCCCAAGTGTCAACAGCGGCTCTTCCTCGTGACCACTCGGGCGTGCGCTGTTTGAGCACTGCGGTCGCCACTGAAGGCTGGAGTGCCGTGAAGCGGTTTTGGCTCGGGCTTCAAAGCGCTGTGAAGTGCGTACGTTTCGTCGTGAGGACCACCAACGCATAGGCAGTCTCAGAATATAGCGCTCAAGAATGAGTTTGAAAGACAGAAATAAAAGCAAACGAAAAAAACTAAGGAAATCAGTGAACGTTTGAACGCAGCTGCTGTTCCCTGGGCTACACGGCATATTTGATTTGTGGATTGAAAACAATAGAAAACTCCAGTCCTCTCGCTGCAAATAGTGTCAAAAGAGAAAAGAACAAATACGTGGGGTCCAAAAGGAAATAAAAAAATTGCGAGGGGGTGGGGGGGGGGGGGGCACTTAAGCTCCGCTTTAAGGATATTAGGCGATTGCGTTAGAGTTAATGCCCATTTATGCGGAATCGGTCATTCCCAAATTGACATTCATAGATCCCCGGGAGTACCCGTACCACTCCTGGTGCAGTGGTGCAGCGGTTAAGCGATGCACCACTGCCCTCCGATGGCAGGTGCTGCCGCCGGTGGGGTTTGTGAGACCCAAGTTTCTCTTCCCGAGCAACCTCTCGCGATCAACCATTAATTTAACAGCCGCCTTACCAGGGTGGCTAGTTTGCTCGCAATCCGATAGGTAGGTTTGAATGACTCCACAAGGTCACGTGACCAAGGTTTCCCACCTGGGTTGCTTCTCCGGGGGTGGCTGCCTGGGCCACCCGACGCCACCCCATTTAGCGCTCACAACGCCGACGCCGGATTTTCTGCGCAACGGGGCCTTAATTAAACGCTGCCGCGTTGAAATGAATATCCCTGCTCGTGCAAAACAAATAAAGCCAGGAAAATTGCCGCAAGAGCGCTGCTGTGTTTACGGCAAGCCTCCAGTCTTCTTCTTCCGCTATATTCGTTTATTTTGTTCTCACTTTCTTCAAAGTTATTTGCCTTTGCGACAGCAGACGTACTACAAAGGTTAGATTGGGAAGAGTCTGGTGCATAAACATGAGCTGTCTGGAAGAGTACGTAGACTTTTGGATATGTTTTGATGCCGACCAGAAACGCGTTTCTTTTGGCGTCGGAGAAGGGTGGCGCTGTCGGATTACTTCTCACAGTATACTGACTGCTCAGGCACACTTATTGTCAAGCACGAGCATCAACAAAAGCAATGATGCATTCTTTTTGAAGTACCTTGTGCGTTGTGCTGGAAACATCAAAAAGTGCAAATAAACAGCATCTTTGAGGCAAGGCTTGCCTGCACTCATCGGGCTTGCAGATGTTCATGTGGCAACATTTGGAAGCAAGCATTGTCTTCGGAGCCTGGCAGCTGAAACCAGACGTCGGTTTGATTGTTCTATTGTGCACCCCCGGAGCATTTTGCACAAGCTTGATGCTCGTGCAAATCTTTCCACACAGACTTACCCAGGAAAAAGACCCTCATTCGAGGTTATCGTCTATGCATTAAGTGCTTCTGTGCCTTCCAGGTGAACTTTTACCTGTAGCGATGAGGTGGTCGACCACTGAAACGAATTCATTACAGCGCTATTGGCATAAGGGTCGTTCACCTGTTTCACGGCCTTTGGCACCCACACAGTTGCGCAGGTCGACAAGTACAGAGCAGAATTAGGTTGAAGTTTGCGTGGGCAGGTATAGCTGCGGGAGCGGAAGACGAACAGAAATGAATGAACACTGGAGAACCGACATAGAATAATCGAAGTGTAACTGATAATGTACTTTAAGCACGAATACTGCCGTAAAGGGATCCCTGATATTTCACCAGCAATTTATATCGCATGCTTTTATTTTAATGCAAAGTCACGGACAAGCCTGGTTGGCACAAAAAGGTACCCTTAGGGTACTGATGAACATGTGGCGCAGAACCGATGCACGGCTACACACAGGCAACGTTGAACAACCCGTTCTTTTTATGTGAGCTCCAAAGAGAAAAAACAGCGTGAAGAAAAAAAGACGAAAGATGTGCGTCACGAACTATGCAAATAAAAGGAAGAAGCCAGAAGAAGTTGAATGCAGGAGAGTCAAATGAGATGTGGCGCAATCCCTTTCCGCCAGCGCATCCGACGACAGAACACTTGAAACTTTTGAACTGCAGAAGAGTGCTCACCGGAACTGCGTCTCGCCTAAAATTTCTCCTCTTCGGTTCTAAAGTGGGAAAACGTGTAGCGTCGCGGCTAGCTGAAATCTGCGTGCGTGAATGCCTGCAAAGAGGTGAGGCTACTGCTGATCGCGCTGCTGCTCAGGAATTCGCGGTGGGCGTAGAGCACTACCGCAAGTGCTGCACTTTCTCACCCACTCTTCTATCTCAGTCTTTGAGTTGCTCTACGGCGATGACCTGGTTCGAATGGGCCCTATCCACAGAAAATTCGCATCAGTCGGCGCAACTTACCGTGTTCTGGCACATGCCAGTGGGGACGAAGGTCCTTCGGACATTATTGGTAAATTGTAAATTGGCTCTTGAAGAAAGGAAATGCCGCAGTATCTGTCTCACATATCTCGGTGGACACCCGAACCGCGCCGTAAGGGAAGGGAGGAAGGTAGAAGTGAAAGAAGAAAGAGAGAAAGAGGTGCCGTAGTGGAGGTCTGCGGCTTAATTTCGACCACCTGGGGATCTTTAACGTGCACTGCTATCGCACAGCACACGCGCGCCTTTTGCGTTTCGCCTCCATCGAAACGCTGCTGCCGCGGTCGCGTTCAAACCCGAGTACTCCGGCTTGGTAGACGAGTGCCTTAACCGCTGAGCCACCGCGGCGGGTCGGACATTAAGAGGACGTTACTTGGTGCAAGTTATTGTTGCAGTTGGGCTGCTGTTTTCAGCTGCCGGGTTTGATTGACCGCATAGGAATTCACAGAAATTGAAGCGTGTCTTTTGCAGTAGCACGTGAAGGGCGGCTGCACAGCCAGTTTACAGGCCGATTCTGTGGACATGGGTTCTATACTTTTAATCAGAGGGACAGGAATGCTGGTAGTTGTGAAGGGATGCCTTGCAGTTTCTTCTCTACTTTCATCATGACACCGAACGAGGACATGAAATGTGAAGATCTACTAATAGTTTTGTGTTCACGATGAAAGAGATGATCCGTGCTTTTAGTCGCTTATACTGGCGATCAAGTGCGCATTTAGGATGCAAGAATGTGGCACGAATGGTGCCGGCATCTATCTGCCCTTTGTAGGCGGGCCGCTACGTCAGAGTTATTCCTGGCGATGTAATGGAGGGGTTGTCCTTGTGTCAGCCAGCACCAACAACGACGTCACCCTTACTGCGTTGGTGAATGAAATTGCAACAGCTTTTCTTCGCTCCCAGGATGTGGCTCCTGCACTTCACATTAGCAGCAACAGCAGCAGTTGAAATTTTGTCACATGTTGAGCAATATTAGCAAATTTACATATGTTAGGCTGATTGCCAGGCTACCGCCTCCAGAAACACTAAATATTCGATCAGCGTCCTTCGTGAATACCTGCTTCGTCCTCTGTCCCTGCATTTTCTCTTCTCAGTGATTTCTAATTCTGTGATGGTCACCTCCTTCGAAATCCCTCCGTATGGACGTGCACTTCTCTTCCGTCTATTTGTAAACTGCATGAGAGAAGGCTCTGCTTCCTTTTCAGTCTCTACTGTTTGAAGCGCGAAAGTCGTAACAGGAACGGTGAAGAGAGAAGCGCGCTCCTCTAAGCCGCCTGCAGGATCCGGATAAGCGGGTCGAATCCACGCTGGCTTGGAGGTCGCGGATGGCACGTGGCTTTATTAAAGCGCATAAACCGCAGGTGGCGCGCTCCCTTGCGGCAGCCGCTCGGCCGATCGATGGCCGAGCGGCTGTCGGGGCAGTCTCCCTATTTGGGGAAGCGCGAAACAGGAATTTGGGACGACGCCATCTGGTTCCACCCGTTCAGCGCAGGGTGTGTCTGACGCCGTGCAACACGCGTAATGGCATTGAAGAGCCGCGGAGAAAGGAGTGTTTTGGCGTGCCTTTCTGTAATGAGCTACGCAACGAGTCGCGACGGGCGTGTCGTGCTAAGATTGCACGAATGAGTCGCTATGGTTTGTATTGACTGACGAAGGGCCTGCGTATACGGGGGCTTGCGCAAGCGTGCTGTTGCGCACCTAGTGAATATTTGTTCACGACTGCAGATGAGGTCTTTCAATGCGAAAGCATTGCTTGGCTTTGTCGGCGGTTTCGTGTCCGCAAGCGTGTCCGCAAAACGTGTCGGCAGCCCTTACGTCGTTCGTGCAAGAGTTAGGCGCAAGCGAATGATTGTATGGGATATCGTAGGGGAAGATAAATTGTCGCTGTGCGTCTAATTTAGTTGATGTAGAGTAATCAGTCAATTATAGACGGAAAAGTCAATTAGGCGTCGATGTAGTATCTGATGTCGAAATAGTGTGATGACGTGAAAACAGCCGGGGATGATAAAATAGTCGGAAAATACGCAACCACGTGACAGATGATGATAAATTGTCGTTGCCCATCAAATTTGGTTGAAGTGGAGTCTAAATTGAAGCAAAAAGAGGCGACGAGTGTTCTCGCAATGCGGGTTGCCGCAGTGAGTTTTGTAGCGAAAGCTACATTGGCACCAAACTTGCGATTTCACTGTGGCGGTGCTCCGAGGAGGCACAGAGACCGACCTTGAGCCGTTGCTCCGAGCGACCTTGAGCCGACCTTGAGCCGACCTTTAGCCAACCTTGAGCCGGGGACGCCAAGCAAGAAACCAAGCAAGCAGGGCGATTACTTGTAACCAGTGTACGTCTCCTCCGGAATGCCAGGGTGGTTTGCGCACCTTGTGTTTGCCAGGGAGCATATGCAGGGTGCTTCAGCTAATGCTTTGCACAATTTTTAAAAAGAGGTTTTTTATTTAGAAAAGCGCTTTTTTCAACATAGCAATGTCAGTGGTGTGCTAACTAGCAGGCTGGTTAACTAATTTTGAATAGTTAACCTTCTGATTATCACTGATAGGCTGCTTAATTATTTAGATGCGTGAAGCTAACGGCAAGTAGTATCCATCAGCGCCGTCCTTGTTGTCTCTTCTTGTCCTTGTCTCCTTGCGCTGCTATTTATTTATTCAAGTCAAGTATCCATGTCAGTTTTTAGAATTTTTTAATTCGCGGTTACCCTCAAAGCTGTGGACCAACAAATTTTCGCTATATCCCGCCAAAATAGTGTCGCTTTCGAGAAGCTTGTAGGCAAAAAAAAAAACCTTTCCAGAATACGTAAATCGTCAAAATAACCAAAATTTTTTATGGTTAGAATGCACGAAGGAAGAACAAAAACTGACTAAACTAGGCTGCGGCTTAGTTAAACATCAGTTTAGCGCCGCAATCGGTTGCAGTTTACAACTTACAAAACTCTAAAAATCAGCTTACACAATGTATTCTCGTTCAGACTTCTTTGCACTATCTGCTCTGCCCACAAAAGGGGTTAGAGGGGTTAGAAGTTACCAGTTCTCCACCGGCGGCTCCTACTTTCCGCGCAGCAATTTCCGCGAGTCCGACGTCGCTTTCCGTTCCAGTGCTGCGTGCGCTCTAAACAGGAATGCTCCTAAAAGTAAGTAGAAAGTGAGTAATCTGTTGTCTAGCGTACTCCACACTAACCGTAGCGTTCCTTTCGCGCACTTTTCCTGCACCTGTGCCGGAACTTCTGCGTACTCTTCGCGCCAAAATACCCAAAGATAAGATATATAAGCGGTGGTAAATAAGCACAATCTTGCGTGGGATGCATCTTACACACAGAGCGTTTCTCAGGAAGCGACGCGATCCGCGTAGGAAACATCGAAAGTGCCCATACTCTACACTCCTCTCCGTACTGACAGCAGGCAAGGACAGCGCGATGATGCTTGAACCTCGGTAAACACGGTAGCAGGCCTGTACACCTGCGACAAAGCGATGGGAGTGGCCTGATGTTGCGAGGGGGGAACGCGAGCGCCGAGACGGCCCTTGGTTGCTTGCGGACAAACACTTTTCCCGGGCGAGGACTGCGAGCCTAACCGTGTTTTTTTCCCCCTCTCCCTCTCGGAAGGTGCATGGAGACGTGTCGCTGTTCTACTGAGTGGCTTATGCACACCGGCGTGCGAAAACAGGCTTAGAGATGGAACTTGTTGGAGCTTGTCTCGCCGTTATTATTAATTGCCTCCGGGATGCCCGGCTATAAGTAGCGCTGGGCCCATAAATATTGATGTCGGCGCCACGCCGCTGTCTAGTGGATGCTAAATATAGATTGAAAGCAAGCCGCGCATGCGCCCGCCTGCCCGTCTTTGCAGGAGGTGTGGCAGCGCGGCTACCCCCTATAAAAATGGTCTATAGACAGTCTATAGACTTCTTATAGACGCTATTGCCTTCCTATAGACCTTTATTTTTGTCTATGCGTAGTCTATAGACTGTCTATAGAGAAAAGTCTACTGAAAAGATACGGCGGTAGATCTATAGATTGCCTATAGACTGTCTATAGGGTTTGTATTGCCTATCGACTGTTCTGTAGGATTTGTCTATAGACAGCCTGTAGACTTTATAGACAGAAGTCTATAGAGAGCCTACTGACTAAAACAAAATTCGTAAGGGGTGTGAAATCACGTCGTCCCTGCTTTGATATTTGTGGCCAGCTCGGTTATGCCAGTGTGTGATGTAGGAACTAATGCACGAAGACTCCTCTGTATTTGTTTGTTGGCTAAAAATGCTTATTGATCGGCCAAGAATTTATTGCCTGGTGTGGAGAATCAACACACAGTTACTCTTCTTGAATCGTAAGTATTCAGTTTTTTTTTAATGCGTAAAAGGGCTTCAAAAAAGACATGAACGAAAGAAACATATTGGGAAGCGTGATTATTACACTGCCGGAGCGAGAACGTCAAAACCAGTGCGTGCCTAATTTTCCAGTCCCCTAGTTTTCAGTGATTTTCAAAGCAGGTTTCGTTTTTGAAGCCTTCACAGCCTTGTACGAACAGGTGCAGGGGGACGCCAGGCTTCAACTGCTTGTTTGTTATAACCACAAACATTTCCGCAAATGGTTAGGATAAGCTTCCATGCATGGCAGAGCGAACAGTAAGGGCAACCAATACACGGCGCTCACATCGTGATAAGGCCGGACTGAATCAGAAAAAAGAAGTGCACTCTTGAAAGTAGCAGAAAATACATCCCTGGACATTTATTTCCCTAATAGCAGGCCTCTGTCAAATTTTGCACCGACTGCTCAGCGCGGAAAGTTTTAAATTTAGCTCACGCACAGGTCATGGAATGCACTTACATGTGCCTGCAACATCAAGCAAGGCATCACAAATTCGCGCTCTACGGTTGGGCTGGGCTGGATTCATGGTGGCGGTGGTGGTGGTGAGAAACTTTAATTAGTAAAGAGGTTTGCTTTCTCTGAACTGAGAGGAGCCCTTAGTGTGGTTTGGTTTTAGAAGGTTTAACGTTCCAAAGCGACTCAGGCTATGAGGGACGCCGTAGTGAAGGGCTCCGGAAATTTCGACCACCTGGGGTTCTTTAACGCGCACTGACTTAGTCCAAGGCCCCTAGGGCTTTAGCTGTTTGCTGTTCCCGTTGAACCAGCTGTCTCTGGTCTTCTAGACTTGAGCTGGGCAGCACAGCCTCCAACTGCTCAGGTTGTGATTATGGGATTTTCGGCGCGTCCTTCCCACGTAGTGTGACACAGCGCAGAGCATTCCGCGCATAGCGGGCTTGTGTTTTGGTATAATCTTAAGTCTATGTGGTGTAAGAAGCTGTATGTTGGTATGTGTTCGTCTATAGTTCCCTCTAAGCTACGGCTTCTTCCCGCGTCATCTTCTTGTGTGGTGAGGGGGTAGATTCTCCGATTTAGCTTGTAGCTGGTAAGGATACCTCTGTACTTTTGTTGGAATAGAGAAATGCCGCACGCGCTTATTTCTCACTGTTTTCATATTTTCTGCGCTTGGAATTGTACGAAATAAATGTCACTTCAAGTGAACCGTTACAAATTGCTTTCTTTTTATTACAGATTCATTGTTAGTATTTTCTTAAAGAACCATCGAGGCAGATCCTAATAACCTACTTATTGAAAAAAAATGTCACCCGCCTTTAGTGTGGAAAGAAAGTTAGGCAAGGTGGCAATGAAATGAAATACTGGCTTTGGGTAAAATATATTCATTGAACATCTTCGAAGGGTATTGTGCTGATCTAGACCTACTCCTTACAGGGGCTTAAAAAATTCAGATAACCAAAGCTTTTGACTTTCACACAGCGTCCTGAGGTACAGCTTGCCGGTTGTATGTCACGTGGTGCGCGTAGCAGAAACAGAGGATGTGGATGCGTGCATGTATAATTCTAATTATGTGCTTTAGGAGGAAAATAACAGCCCTCAAAGTTTACGATTGCTCAGAAAGCGAAAAACTGTTTCGCAGATTTTGAATTTTAGCCTGTCGTTGAATGAGCTCAGGATAGAGTGCTTGCACGCTATCGAACAACTGACGTGTTTATAGTGGTGGTATTAACGGTACAGTGAGCTGAAAAATTTCACGGCCTCATATAAAGATAAAGCAAGATAAAGCTGTTCTATGGCAAAGGGCTTGCAATGCCACTTGTCTGCCGGTCTATTCGGTTAAATGACGCAGCGGAACCCACTAAGTTTACTGCAAAAAAATGTATAACTTTGGATCCCCCTAGCTGTAGCTAGGCAGTTTGAAAGAAAGCGAAGTACTTTTAGCCGTGCTTACACTCAAATCTAGAACTCGTAAAGTTGCTTAAAGTCATAGTTCATTGTATCTTTATGCGAGAACTAAAGCGGAGTGAAAATAAATGTTTCTGGCACGCGCTATCTGCGCCAACTGTATGACTACATGGAGAGAGAGAGAGAGGAAAGAAAGAGAAGTCAACCAGCAGAGAGGGCCGATTATCCACCCCACACTGAGAGAAAGGGAAGAGGTTGCAGAGCCAAAAAGAGGGAAAGGGAATAAGATACTCCATATTGGACATATTTGCATAACACACTGAAGTTGAGTTCGGTGTGTGGGTCTTCTTACCGAAGCTTTCTGCTTTTTTTTTTAACTTAACAGGGAGCTAAGATACTTCACGCTTCTTTATGTCTATCCTTTTCCACGCTCCTCGAGTTATGCACTATGAATCACCTTTTACAAATGTTTTACTGTCGTGCTTCACGCGTGGAGGCGTCCCGCTAGATTTCTGCTGAAAAGTGGCTCCTCACATTGTTACTCTCAAGTTCTTGCTCAATTCTTTATTTTCGTTCCTTCGCGAAAAGTCTACGTTTCGGGCGGCTTGCAACACGGCCTGTTTCAAATCGCGCTCAAGCAGCTTCTTTCCAGCTCGCGCTCGCCAATTTGGAGCCTGGCATCTACCCTATATTTCTCGGACGTCCGGAACGGCAAAAAACACGAACCTCGGAGCGAGGGTTGTACGGAGCCGCGCGGAGCCAGAAGCTCTCCGGACGCGGCTCCGCCTATCCTCTGATAGCAGCCGCTCTTATGGACGTGATTTGTTCTTTGTCCGGGCCATAACCTTGGAGAGAGAGGTTCGAGCGAATGATGTGTTTCAAGCGTTTTATTTATCGAATGCATGTGATCAACTTTGTATTCATGGAGGCTGCGGATGCAAATCTTTGCAACTATGTGGAAGACGCTCCTGTTCGCAGCGCAACGGTCGGTGCATGCTCGGAACAGATGAGGCGCTTTACGACGCTGCTACAAAGTAGTAAGCTGGTAGTTACGCTGCCGTATCCCTGGCTAACTTCCCTGTCATTTCTTCCTTCAAACTATGTACACCTATATATTTAAAGAGCCCAAAAGTTTTCATTGTCCATCCCACAACTATTCATAAGTATTTATATCTCTTGCGATTTTGCTTTTAGTGACCTAGCCGTACAAGGTATGGGACCTCTTTGACCTGAGTCTCTTTCTGAGGTCGGGTTCAGTTTATTCACACTTCCTTCCTTGGACTGCTTTTTCTTGATAGTGTTTTATCATTCAGCTTTAGTTCCCTGCTTTGCAACCACTTTGCGCACATAGTGTTTCCTGCCCTCGATGACAGCACTGAGTGGATGGCCTTCTAAATCCCGATCTTAATCGCATTCTCGGCCCCTTTAAAACTGTTTGTGCCGTAAGAAATTCTGATAATTCTGTGGAGAGTCTCGCAGCCTCCTTTCGTACGTTACAATGATCCGAGGCGGAAGAAGTCGGGGAAAGGTCTTCACTCTGGGCGCAGCACCATGATGTCCGTCACCACGTTGCCCAGTTCGCCTAAAACGTTTTGTCGAAAACTGGGCCACCATCTCCTCCGATATTTCAGCAGTCCAGCGCGTTCATGGGAACATGCATCATACTGGACATAGGACGTGGTCCATTCTACTATGCCACCATGTCCCACCGTCAACTCTATCCCTGTTACTTTAGTTCAATTCCCTTCTCTCCAAGGGAGCGGGAAAAGACCAGAGACACGTTCATCCAGTCATGGCTGGTCTAGCACGGGCGCCGTCGCCGATCCAGTTAGGCAGTGCTTTGGACAAACTTAGTACACTTCCTGTCATAAAAAAGTTATCTCTCTCTCTCTCTTTCTCTTCTATGGGCACGCACTACCGTGACCACTCGCAGTCCACTTTTCGGTTTCAGTCCGCTTTTGGTTCAGTGAGATTGCAGCGGTCTCTAAAGCAACTAGGGTGCAAGTGAAGTGAAGTTCCCGTAGTATTTCGTGTTCGCTCCCAGCGAGCACTTGCCATATCGGCCGTTCCTGCATGATTGTGGACACGCATATTCTTTCTGTAATGACGTGCATATTTCTAAAAAAACTCACAGTTGAAGAACTCCTCCTGGTCTATGGATCAAACCTGAGACCACCGCTAATCGGGTGCAGTCGGATTCGATGCCCATATTGGGTAGAGTAATTCTTTAATTGGGAGGTGCCTGAAAACCTGCTTAGCTTTGTTTTGTACCGCATGGTAGTGCTCATATGGATGCCAATGAGCAATTACTGCTCAAGTGAAATCCGCAGCAAACGGGGAAATTCCCATAACTGCGTTGAAAATGTTTCTGCTTGGTTTATTTTTCATCACTGAGGCCGTGTGCACAGCAGTTTACATATTTTCATTCATCAGCTTCTGTTTGGATTTAAGGATTAGTTGTGGCCTTTGTGGGATCGCACATACGCGAGTGTATCTGCTTCATTCATTCTGTTCAGTGCGCAGTTTCACAGTAATTTTTGGCGTGCATACTCACTCAAATAGGGAGAGGGAGAGAGAGATTTGTAAGTCTTAAAGGTGACAAACGAAAACATTGGGCAGAATCCACTTGTTGACTTGAGTTTGAAAACATTTTGAAATGTATGTCAATGATATTTAGCCTGCATTTATTGCTAAATTGGTTTTTTTTTAGGAATGGAAATGGCGCAGTATCTGTCTCACATATCTCGGCGGACACCTGAACCACGCCGTAACGGAAGGGAGGTAGGTGGGAGTGAAAGAAGAAAGAGAGAGAGAGAGGTACCACTGTAGAGGGCTCCGGAATAATTTCGACCACCTGAGAATCTTTAACGTGGGCTGACATCGCACAGCACACGGGCGCCGTTTGCGTTTCGCCTCCATCGAAACGCGGCCACCGCGGTTGGGTTCGAACCCGGCTACTTCGGCTCGGTAGGCGAGCGCCTTAACCACCGAGCCATCGTGGCGGGTCTGCTTTTATTCCTTTTTCGTTTTTTATTGCACGGCATGTACTTAGCGCCAGACGGCTTTGCGTTGCTAAAACTATCGAAAGTAAACCGATTCTCTCAAGTCCAAAGTAGACGACAATAATATGTCGTAGTTCATATTTGACTCCTCTATCTGCTTACTTTCTTCTGTTCTCGTCAAAGAGCAAGAACGCTTGACACACCAGCACTTTGCCGAAGTAAACCTTCGAAGCACAATCTCAACGTTCTCGAGAAAAGTACTCTTAAACTGTGGCTGGTCAAAATAAAACATCAACGAATAATTTATGGTCGTGTCAAACGTATTCACACATCGTAAATTCTCTGAGCAGGGTGTTTGGAAGGCACTGCTCTTTCAAAAGATAGATACACTTCGCAGAGGTTGGAAAAGAAAACGTGGCAGCATCCAATGGAAAGTATAATATTGTACCATTACTTCTATCTGAGCATTGTTCCTGTTCATATAAAGCACAGCAGAACTCTCTATTAATGTTAAAGAGAAGTCAGTCGTTCCCAGTGCGTAAAGTAAATAAAGGGCTTTTTTAAAAATAAATAGCGCTGAGTTGATCTTCAGTAAAAACAGAAACGCTACATCATTATTTCCTTACCGCTTGTTCTAGAAATACCGACTGGGAAAAGAAACGAAACACCTTTAGCTTGTGCTGGAGGTTCGGAAGGAGCGGTTCCAATCGAAATTGGCTTGTCCGTCGGGATTCGAGCGCAAATCCGTTCCAGTTTGAACTCTGCTCAGAACATACGTACAAAGCCGGTGTGCAGACGGCCTGCCGCCAGACGAGAGCCTCAACAAAACGAAAATATACGGAGCTCCATGTTCCATCGTTAAGTTTCGAAACAAGTTGGATTAAAGTCGGCTACCGACCGATTGCCGATACTGCTGAGTCCCGTTGCCGAGTGAATAGGCTGCGGATCGGATTCCTATTTGCTAAAACGCGCGTCGGTGGACACGAATTCGAACTTGTTGGGCAAATGGGACGGGAGGGCCTTTCTCCCTGTCCTGCATTGGTTTTTAGCTTTACTGGGTCCTGTCCCTACATTTCTGTACCTCTACATGTGAGTGCGTCTGTGCGTTCCTGTTTTACTAGACCTCTAGTAGCGAAAGTAATAAGTCTGAAACAATGCCAGTCCTTTCAAATTTTCTGTCGACATTTTTCATTCTTTTATGTTTGGGGCCAGTTAAGCCTTTTTTTTTTGTTGCTTACGTATTTTGTTTGTCGGGGATAAGGCCTTACAAACCGCGGAACTTTTTTGCGAGCAGTCACACGCGTTCTTGAGCCTAAAAAAAAAAAACAAACAACTTGGCTTGGGTAATTTCTTTATAGCGAAGGCTCCTCATGCTCAGAAGCGCTTTTGTTACGTTATTACGGGTGCATCTTGAAAGACTGTCCTATGGTTGCGTCAGTATTCACGAAGCTTTCCGTTCGCAAATACGCTTATTTGATTGACTGATCGGGAGTTCGTCGGGAGGATAGGTACAGTTTTTTTTTTTTCAAGTTTGCGAATATGTCGCACAAAAACCACATGAAAAAGCACACATGAACATTAGAGCACAGTGAATAGCTGTAGTCTTTATCTGCTTGTAGAAATAGCTGGCAGGCGAGGACGCATCCCCGTTAAAGCCTGCCGTTATCACTGCTATCTATGCTACGGCTAAGTTACGATGGCTATTGGAGCAACCATTGTTTCTTTACATAGCATGCTGAATAAACTGTTGATGAGATAGTATTGCCCGCAAGTACTCGAGTTCCGCATCCAGCGGACGTCCCATTTTCATGTCTGAAAAAAGTGGCGGCAAACATTGAGAGGACGTTCCTGAAGCCAGTCTCGGACAGTACTCCAATTTTGCTCATGCAGTGTTCTTCCACGATAAGAGCGATGAGTTTTCTGAGCAGGTTGAGCAAAAAAAAAAAGTAAATACTTTGAAACAAACCTACTAGGTGCAGATACACTTCCAGCATTCGAATAAAGCCTGTCTTTAATTATTTTGATATTCGAGGACCGTACGGAAGCGAACCGTTTAGAGGATGCAAAGCACGCGTTAAAGGGCAACTCCGGCGATTTTTCGATGTGCATCGATTGAAATGAAATTTTAAGTCTGTATTCTTTATGATAGTCTGATACCTCATGTAAAATTTCGCACCTGAAACCGGCGTAGTTTTTCCGCAAGCGAATTTTGAAGACAAGCGCTCCTCGACGCGAGCGGCACCCACTGATCGAGCAACTTCTACAGGCCACCCTGTTCTGTGACGTCACTGGCGGGGCGGCGTGTCAAGCTGGTTGGGCGCGCGCTGGCGCTGGCAGTGCAGGGGTATAGCAGGGGAAAACTGAAAATTGGTTTTGAGGACAGTAAATGACGCAGTAATGGACACCCGAACTGCGACGTAAGGGAGGAGTGAAAGAAGAAAGGAAGAAAGAGGTCCGTAGTGGAGCTCTGTGGAATTATTTCGACCACCTGTGCAATTTCGCGCCATCTCAACGTGCCTTGTGATGTGTACGCCAGAGCGATGGGTCACGGCAACTTCTGTTGTGCTGTGGGGTGCACAAATTCTTGATCTGTGACAACGGGCGTGATCTAGCGTAGGTTTCCTATAGCGATAAGAACCTTCGCGACAAGCTGGTGAGAGCTGTCCGCCGTGTAAACTGTTCTTCCGAGGAAGCATTCCCGCTTGTGCTCGGAACATTTCGCGCCAGATTGTTATGAAGACAGCGTGTACTTCAAAGAGAGCTTTGGAATCGCTAAGGCTTCGTTCAACTGGCGCTTGAAGGCATATTCTGTGCCAACGTTATTCTAGTACAACCGTCTATCGCAGCGGCCAGCTGAACGAAGCGCGGCCGTCAAGAAGAAGCGGTATGTTGGATTGTAGAACTGTAGCTGGCGCGAACTCACTTCCAAAAGCTCACCGTCGAGATAAAGCTTCGCAGAGAGGACTGTTGGTGATGCATGCCCCTGTAAGGACGTTGTGCACCGCGGCAACGTACCAGCAGCAGATTCTTTCATCAGGCTGGGTCGGCCGGCACTGGCCACACGAACAGCTGTCGGCGGGAGCATCTCATTAACTTTTGTTCTGACGACTCTGTCACAAATGTATGCACGAGAAATGACTCAAGTAATCACTTCTCCGAGTTCAGACCGTCTCCGTGCTGCAGGTGACGCGGCCTGTGGTGTGACTCGGCTGGCTCGCGCGGCGGTGGATCATACCTGAAAGGCGACTCATCCAGTCCAAAATCGTCGAATGAGTCGTCTTCTAAAGACTCGCAGGTCACGGAAAAGCTGTCCTGCGCGCTTTCAGTCATGTCGACAGCGCGGCTCAGGGTAGTTGTGATACTTTCGGAGACTTCACAGCGCGGCGAACCCGCTCGTGACGTCACAGTCAATACCGCACGAAGGCACCTCCCCGGTTTCGGTTTCGCGGTTTCGGTTTCGAGTTTTACGTTTTTTGCTGTTTAAAAATTATTTTAGGGTCGCTTTTGAAAACCTTGTATCGTACACATTACAGGAGATTCTCAGGAACACAAAACAGCCATTAACTTAAAATGGCTGAAAAATCGCCGGAGTTGCCCTTTAACGAAATGCCGCCGAATATGTGAGGTGTGGCAAGCGCGATGGCGAGAAATAAAACTCAATCTCGCAGTACAAATAACTGGCCGAGGGCGAATTGAATGCAAGGCCCCTTTAGAATGCGCAGTGCCAGAGCTGCAATGCCGTAAATGGGGATGGTTTATCTTTCAAACTGCAAACAAATTGTGCAAATTTAATTTTGAGTTTGTCAACCACTCTCAAGTATGTCTTGGTTATGCTGTTGATTGTATTCTTGCGACAAATTTCTTTGTTTTTGCTTTTAAATGGGTTCTTGCTTACCTTTAATGTAAACGAATTGCTATAACGTGGACACAGGTTGCGACAAACCATAAAGGCACACCCCTTTCCTTCATGCTTGGATACTAGTACGTTATCATCGTTTTATTTTTTTTTTGAACATTTTTCTTTTATAGGCAACTTATGGTCTCTTTCTATTTCTCTATTTCTTACATGCGATACGCAAAACCATTTCGTGATAGCAACAGAAGTTCAGAAGAAGTTTGTTGTCTTCTTAGTTCTTAGCATTTCTCTAAGAACATGGTTTATAACCTGAAAAGGCATTCATTTTCACGTGTGAATATGGATGTCCACCCTGCTTTGACAACCGTGAAGATGGCGGGCACTTTTTCGGCTTTTTTTTTTCCCCCATCCGGTGTGCAGCACACCTCCCGGAGCCAATCTCGGCACTGTATGGTATCCGTCGACAAACACTGAGAAACACATGAAAAAAAAAAATGATTCCTAGAATTGAGAATAACGATTCATAAGGTCACATACAGTTCTGCTATACCTTCCACCGTCTAATCCAACTTTCCCTGCAGTGCACACAACTAAAGACGAACTAAAGAATGCAACAACAGCGGCTGGAGCAGTAGGGAAAAACGCGCTCCTAATGTGCACCGCTTTGCAGGAGTTGCGGCGGTAAATTTCTCCTCCTTTACAAATAGTTGTGCTACCAAAGATTCCCGCCATCTTTTTTCCCCGTTCTGCCCCCACCGGCAGAACTCCCTGCCTCGTCTTATAAGCCTACACCACGCAGTTAAATTATTCAGCCACAACAGTTGTCAGCGCCGCTCGCACCGGTATTCACGAGGAGGCTTGACATGTTTTGGTAGGACCATTGAATAGCAACTCCTCCAGTTGATGCGATATGTTCAATTCTGTTTTGTTCGCTGCTAAAGGTAGCAAGGCAGACACCACAAGAATTAAGATCCATCTCAACGCTGCTACGTAGGGCCGGGAACGATATTCCTCCTTTCTGTTTTCTTTTTTCTTTCTTGTCTATTTCTTTCCTCGTTTCTTTCTTCCTCCTTTTCTTCCGCCTTTCCTTCTTTCTTCCCATCTTTCCTTCCTTCTTTCTTTGTTTTCTTATTTTTCCGGTTTCCTTCCTCCTTCCTACATTTCTTTCTATCTTCGTTTCTTTCTGCCTTTTTCTTCCTTCTTCTTATAATGCTGTTCTATCTGCCTTTCTTTCTTTCCTTCTTTCTTCACAGGCTTCATACTAGCGAGAAAAGATTGACGTTTCTTGTGATTCTATGCAATGCTTTAGGAAAAGGTAATTGAACTAAAGCACGCGTATCTGTATGAGAATGTTCTGACACGTGGACAAAGCCATACTGCCACGTATCATTGCAGTGTTTGTTCGTTCACGCTCAAGGCAGCAGGAAAGGGTCGTTATCACTTTTGTTCGTGGCGCGAGAAGCGACCAGACTAATCTCGATTGTTCGCAGCCTTGAAAGGCTGCATCTAGGTTTTTCCAGATTACCGTAGATGATCTTGACCTGTTATCTGGAAGTTTCCTTGCCGGCTTTAAATTGAGCGATGCCGCGAGCGGCGGACATTCATAGTTCGACGATTGACGAGCACGCTTGTTGCTTACGCCGCCACCGAGTGAGTCAGTTCTTTTGCGGGCGCAAGTCAGCCCAAATAAAGAGCTTCGTTTGCAAGTATTTCTGGTGTCTTCCTGACCGCTGGACCGCCGTCACTACAACGTGACATCTGGTGGAGGTGCTGGGTAGCCTTCCATGTACCGGACACCCCATACAAGCCGTGACGCCAGCCCTCTGAGTCATCAGCCGCAGGACCTGAGTCCAGTCCACCGCGCTAGCCGACGCCTGCAAGGGGACGCAGCAGAGTTCGGGAATCTGCCGGACCCTACCCGGAAGCGGAAGCCAGCCGCAACGTCTATCATGAGCTTGCCCCAGACGACTCCAATCATTCTTCACCAGCCCCGGGTGCCACCAACCTTCGACGCTTCGCCTGGCGCCGACCCCGAAGAATGGCTGGAGCAGTTCGACCGTGTGGCTATCTTCAACAACTGGGACGATGCCACGAAACTTAGGTACGTCTTCTTCGCCTTGGAGGGACCAGCAAAAGTCTGGTTTGAGAATGAGGAAGCTAACCTCACGAACTGGGAAACCTTCAAACAGCAGCTTCTAAAGACCTTCACGAACGTCGTGCGAAAGGAGAGAGCCCAGCAGCTGCTACAGTCTCGCATACAACACCCAAACGAGACAGTTGCTGTGTACACTGAGGAAATGAAGCGCCTCTTCCGGCGTGCCGACGCGAGCATGAAGGAAGAAGAGAAGGTGATGTTGCTGATGCGAGGAGTTAAAGAGCAACTATTAGCCGGCCTCGTTCGCAACCCACCAAAAACCGTCGCGGAATTCGTAGAAGAGGCGTCCACAATGGAGAAAACTCTTGACGCCCGAGCCCGCCAGTATGACCGCCAGCAGCGCTTTTTGTCACCAAGCTGCATGGATACCGCTAACAACGATAACCTGCGGGAGTTTATACGTGAAGTTGTGCGAGAGGAGCTCCGACGATTGCTGCCAACGGGAACGCAGCCGCAACTTTCATCGCTCACTGACGTCATCCGGGACGAGGTTCAACAGGCCTTGGGTGTGACGCCGACACCCACTCAGCCTCTGCAGCCCCCAGCCATGACTTACGCCGCAGCTGTGCGCCGTCCTGCACCTCGACGACGGGACCCAAGCCCCTATCGCCCTCAGCCAGCTGCGTTGGACCGCCGCCCACTCGCCCCAACCCGCCCATCCTACGAGCGACGCGCGCAGCCGAGGAAATGCGACGAGTGGAGAACTCCTGACCAGCGCCGCCCACTATGCTTCCACTGTGGCGAAGCCGGTCACGTCCTCCGGCACTGCCCATACAGGAGACTGGGCATCCAAGGGTTCTCTTACGACGCTCCACGACCCCGACCCGGCCAGCGACCAGCCGAAATCGAGGAGTTTTTGCGTCGAGACGAATACTCATCGCCGAGCCGCCTATCACGTTCCCCGTCGCCATCGTCCCCGCGCTTTGTATCTCCTAGCCGAGGCTACGCCGTGCGTGGACGCTCCCCCCGCCCCCGAAGGTTAAACTAAATAAAGCAGCCTCTGGAGGTGAGGTTGCTTCTAAGCGCAATGACAAAGATCCTCCATCGACGAGTACTCAAGACCATGCCTCAACTACGACGACGACACCGACGGCGACGACGACGCGGCCATACTTGAAGCTTTTACCGCTGCCCAGTGAAGAAACGTCGCAGTACGCCCACCGCAGCCTCACTACTCGACGAAGCCGAGATCGGACACCGAAGACAACGTACAATACGAGAACGCGAACAAGTGACCTTGAAGTTACGGTCGATGGTCACGCGGTTACTGCCTTGGTGGACACGGGAGCTGACTACTCTGTCATGAGTGGCCCACTCGCTGTCCGACTCAGGAAGGTAACAACAACCTGGGATGGCCCGCTGATCCGCACCGCAGGTGGCAACCTGATTACGCCGTCAGGACGCTGCACCGCGAGAGTTACTGTAAATGGGAGAACCTATGCGACAACCTTCCTGATCCTACAGCAATGCTCGAGAGACGTGATTTTGGGAATGGACTTCCTGAACGAACATCGGGCGATCATCGACCTTCGATCTAAGTCGATCAAGCTTTCCACGGAAAAAGCCATACCTGTTGCGACGGGCGCGACTCATCACGTTGCCTTAAACGTCCTCGATGAAGCATTGAGCGTCCCGCCCCGATCAAGTGTTCTCGTCGGAATAGGTACTGGAGACATCGAAAATGCCGAAGGCGTTATCGAGGGGAACACCCAGTTACTCCTGGATCGAGGATTGGGCGTCGCGAGGGGAGTCGCCGAAATCCTAAATGGCCAAGCCCAGGTGTTGCTAACCAACTTCACGGAAGAATACCGGCATCTAAACAAAGGTACGACGATCGCTTTCCTCGACGAGCTGGCAGACATCAGAGACGTATTTGCCCTACCCGACCAACCAGCAGAACCATCTGACCAAGGCCATCAACCCACGTTCGACATCAACCCGGCATTACCCCGGAGCAGACAAGACCAAATACGCAGTCTTCTTCAAAGGTACACTGATTGCTTCTCATCAGCATCGAATGTGCGACGAACCCGGCTTGCCAAGCACCGCATTGTCACAGACGAACACGCACGACCACTGCGACAGAGCCCCTACCGCGTATCGCCGCTAGAACGCCAAGCTATCCGCAAGCAAGTTGAAGAAATGCTTCGTAACGACGTCATACAGCCATCGAGGAGCCCCTGGGCAGCACCGGTCGTCCTAGTGAAAAAGAAAGACGGCACCCTTCGCTTTTGCGTCGATTACCGCCGCCTGAACAACATTACGAAGAAGGATGTCTACCCCCTCCCCCGCATCGACGATACACTGGACCGGCTGTGCAACGCTAAGTACTTCTCATCGATGGACCTGAAGAGCGGCTACTGGCAAATTGAAGTCGACGAAAGAGATCGCGAGAAGACTGCGTTCATCACGCCAGACGGACTCTTCGAGTTCAAGGTGATGCCATTCGGCCTCTGCTCTGCCCCAGCGACGTTCCAGCGAGTAATGGATACGGTGCTCGCAGGCTTGAAGTGGCAGATTTGCCTAGTCTACTTAGATGACGTTGTTGTCTTCTCCTCAAGCTTTGAAGACCACCTCAGAAGGCTTCGGATAGTGCTGGAAACGATCAAGTCTTCAGGCCTGACACTGAAACCAGAGAAGTGCCACTTCGCCTACGAGGAGCTGCTGCTCCTAGGTCACGTCGTAAGCAAGGATGGAGTTCGCCCAGACCCCCAGAAGACGGCTGCGATCGCAGAGTTTCCACAGCCTAATGACAAGAAGGCTATACGCAGATTCCTTGGATTGTGCGCTTATTACCGACGATTCGTCAAGAACTTTTCGCGCATCGCTGAACCTTTGACTCAACTTACCAAGGCTGACGTGCCTTTTAAATGGGAAAGGCCACAAGAGGAAGCTTTCAACGAGCTGAAGCGCCGATTACAGTCCCCTCCTGTGCTCGGGCACTTTGATGAAAACGCCAAAACCGAAGTTCATACCGATGCAAGCGGGGTGGGCTTAGGAGCCGTCCTCGTTCAGAAAAATGGCAGACATGAGAAAGTTATCGCCTACGCTAGCCGTTCACTGTCGAGAGCCGAAGCCAACTATTCGACGACAGAGAAAGAATGTCTCGCCATTATTTGGGCAACGTCCAAATTTCGCCCCTACCTATACGGACGACCATTCAAGGTTGTGAGCGATCACCATGCTCTGTGCTGGCTGGCCAATTTGAAAGATCCCTCCGGCCGCCTTGCTCGTTGGAGCCTGCGTCTTCAAGAATTCGACATAACTGTAGTCTACAAATCTGGCCGCAAGCATTCCGATGCAGGCTACTTGTCACGAGCTCCTGTCGACGCAGCACCCGAAGAGGAAGACGACGACGCTTTCTTAGGACCGGTAAGCGCCAGCAGTTTCGCGCAGCAGCAGCACTCGGATCCTGACTTGCAAAGCCTAGTTGATTATCTGAAAGGCAAGACCGCATCGCCTCCCCGAGGGTTCAAGCGCCAACTGTCGTCCTTCGTCCTTCACAATAATGTCCTTCTGAAGAAGAACTTCGCGCCCAACAGGACAGTGCATCTTCTTGTCGTGCCCAAAAATCTCAGGCAAGAAATTATGCAGGCATGCCATGATGAGCCGACTGCAGGACATCTCGGGATTGCTCGCACGTTGCACCGCATCCAGGAGAAGTACTATTGGCCACGGCTAGCTACCGACGTTTCCCATTACGTGAAAACGTGCCGTGAGTGTCAGCGACGCAAAACGCCTCCGACTAGACCAGCCGGACTCCTGAACCCCATACCACCGCCAACTAAGCCCTTTCAGCAATTAGGGATGGACCTCCTCGGCCCCTTTCCGACCTCTTCATTAGGAAACAAGTGGATCATCGTAGCCACCGACTACATGACCCGCTACGCAGAAACAAAAGCGTTGCCTAGTGGTACCGCAACAGAAGTTGCAAAATTTTTTGTCGAACAAATTCTCCTGCGACACGGCGCCCCGGAAGTGCTCATCACAGACAGAGGAACGGCGTTTACAGCGGAGCTGACGCAAGCCATTTTAAACTACAGCCAGACAAGCCATCGGAGGACCACTGCCTATCATCCACAAACCAACGGACTCACAGAGCGTCTGAACAAGACCATCGCAGACATGCTCTCCATGTACATCGACGCCGAACACAAGACGTGGGACTCCATTCTGCAATACGCGATCTTCGCTTATAATACTGCCGTCCAGGAGACAACCAGGTTTACCCCATTCCAGCTGGTATACGGCAGGAAGCCCACGACAACACTCGACGCAATGCTCCCGCACGTTTCCGACGAAGACAACCTCGACGTCGCCGCCTACCTTCATCGCGCCGAGGAAGCCCGAAGACTTGCGCGGCTTCGCATTCGAGACCAGCAGCACACCGACGCCCGACGCTACAATCTGCGCCGACGAGACACGCATTACAAGCCAGGTGATCGTGTTTGGATATGGACGCCAGTTCGCCGCCGTGGATTGAGTGAAAAGTTGCTGCGACGCTACTTTGGCCCGTACAGGGTTGTCCGTCGCATCGGTGACCTCGACTACGAAGTCATCCCCGACGGCACGACAGCATCTCAGCGACGCCGCACACGCCCGGATGTCGTACATGTCGTACGCCTGAAGCCATATTATGAACGCTAAAGGACTGGAAGTTTTCATTGTCCGTGTTTATTTTCATTTTAAAGCATCGAGACGATGCTTCTTTGGAAGGGGGGTAATGCCACGTATCATTGCAGTGTTTGTTCGTTCACGCTCAAGGCAGCAGGAAAGGGTCGTTATCACTTTTGTTCGTGGCGCGAGAAGCGACCAGACTAATCTCGATTGTTCGCAGCCTTGAAAGGCTGCATCTAGGTTTTTCCAGATTACCGTAGATGATCTTGACGTGTTATCTGGAAGTTTCCTTGCCGGCTTTAAATTGAGCGATGCCGCGAGCGGCGGACATTCGTAGTTCGACGATTGACGAGCACGCTTGTTGCTTACGCCGCCACCGAGTGAGTCAGTTCTTTTGCGGGCGCAAGTCAGCCCAAATAAAGAGCTTCGTTTGCAAGTATTTCTGGTGTCTTCCTGACCGCTGGACTGCCGTCACTACAACGTGACAATACATTGAGAATTACAAAAGCGTTAAGGGAAACATTA
The DNA here is from genome assembly GCF_055824585.1 of Amblyomma mixtum. Classification (NCBI taxonomy): domain Eukaryota; kingdom Metazoa; phylum Arthropoda; class Arachnida; order Ixodida; family Ixodidae; genus Amblyomma; species Amblyomma mixtum. Next base: position 80,263,070 of record NC_143013.1, read on the forward strand.
TTAAGAAAGTTCATTGAGCTTGTTTTTTCATTTTGAAACGCCAATTTCATCACGACAGTCGGGATAGAAGGGCTCCAGGAGAATACGCAAGTATAAAACAGCTTCAAAGAACAAATCTAATGAAGCAACCTAATAAAGCAAGAGCCATATACTTGTTACACTGAAGGTTGATTTAAATTGCTCATTGTCAGTGCTGTACACTTTCTGTCGGCAACATTTTTTTTCTGTTCTAAGCCCTCACTTGCTCCTTGCTAGGGCTCTCATCGCTGCCAGTAGCGAAAGAAGAGTGTGATGAAAAGGCTGGAATCCCGACGGTGAAACCTCGACAAGGCGATCAAGTACGCAAGCGCTGTATCGCATTTGCTGCTGCTCTAGTACTCACCCAGCCTCCCTCCGGGTCGCGGGGACGTAGCCACGCGCAACATACTGGTAGCAGCTTCCCTTTAGCTGCTGTTCTAAACATGCCAACCATCTGAGTCCCTCGACGCCAGTGCTTCCGATGGGAGCTTTGATCTTTTCCCTCCGTCGCACGACTTGCACACGCCCTTCTTCCCAGTCACTTTTTGACAAGCAAACTTGGGCTCCCATCGATGTATTGCTCCTTATGCGCCGGAGAACGCCTTCAGGCGGCGACCGGGGCTCTCAAGGATGACATGCTAGAAAGCAGCAGAAGAGGTAAGCCCCCTTCACCGCAACGCCTATGTACCAACCTCGTACCCTCACAATTTTTTTATCTTCCAGTAACACTCAACCTCTGTTCTTTCTTTCCTTCTTTCTTTCTTTCTTTCTTTCTTTCTTTCTTTCTTTCTTTCTTTCTTTCTTTCTTTCTTTCTTTCTTTCTTTCTTTCTTTCTTTCTTTCTTTCTTTCTTTCTTGCTTTCTTCCTTTCTTTCTTTCTTTCCTTCTTTCTTTCTTTCTTTCTTTCCTTCCTTTCTTTCTTTCTTTCTTTCTTTCTTTCCTTTCTTTCTTTCTTTCTTTCTTTCTTTCCTTCCTTCCTTCCTTTCTTTCTTTCTTTCTTTCTTTCTTTCTTTCTTCCTTTCTTTCTCTCTTCCTTTCTTCCTTTCTTTCTTTCTTTCTTTCTTTCTTTCTTTCATTTTCAGCTTTTTTGGCGGTAGAAAGAAGTTCGGTTTGCAGAATCGTATGGGAGGAAAGGATCATGCAGGCCTCGCGCTTGAACACAGGCCTCGCGCTTGAACGGTGGGCGGCCGTGAAAGAGGCGCCTCAGAAGCCGTAGCTTTGAGCCTCGAACACACTTTGCACAGCCGAGAAAGCGGCCAAGGCTGGCTGTGGCCTCACCTCGTTGCTTATCGGCATGCTTTCTACGCTGGCATGCACAGAGATGAAGCGTGTATTTCTCCCTTCCTTATTTTCTTGCGCATGGCGCTTTTATGTTGAGAGAAAGGAGGCAGGCGACGCCGCGTCAAAGCATGTCACGCTACGAACCAGTCACTTGTTCAGAGGGCTCCCAACTTGGTAAGGGGTATTTCAAATGGAGGCGCCGGCGATGGTTGAGTTTGGCTCATGCCTAACAAACAACGCTTAAAGGTGCACTGAAGAGGAATCTGAACTCGTATTTTTGCCGCAGGAACTCAATCTACACGTTCCGAGCATTCCTAAAAACTTCGATTTATTGCCCTGTGTGGCTGATTTTCCTAATTAAATCGAATTAACGTCCGGCTCCCGCCTTTTTTTTTTGAATTCTCCCTCGTACGGTGGGCGGAGTCGACCAACGCGTGGAGTGCCTTGCAGCCAGCTCCGTGGAGGCTTTGCTTTCGCTTTATTTTGTTTTTTAGGTTTCCGTGAATAAATAGTTTCATTCGCAGATAATATAGCCGCAAAATATGCCCGCAGAAATAAAAATACGCGCGGTCTATTTGCTTCTACGGACTACTACGTATTACTCCGCCGATGGCAGAGCGGCAAGCCGCCACGGAACTGGGTGAAAGGCACTCCACGCGTTTGTCGACTCCGCCCACCGTACGGGGGAGAACTAAAAAAAAAAGAAAGGCAGGAGCCGGACGTTAATTCGATTTAATTAGTGAAATCAGCCACACAGGGCAATTAATCGAAGTTTCTAATAATGCTCAGAACGTGTAGATCGAGTTCCCGCGGCAAAAAGACGAGTTCAGATTCCTCTTCAGTGCACCTTTAATAGTTCCTGGGTTCATCGTATGCAGTGCAACGCTCGTAGAAAGAGGGTTTCATTTTCTTAGCTTCCGGCTGCAACTTAGAACTGTCAACGCTGTCTACTCCAGTTTGTTACGCGCGGATAAATGAGGGCGTACCTGAAGCTAGAGTAACGCCGGAGGGCAAGCTGCGGTAGTAATGCGCCGAAAGCTGAAGTGGATCCTCCTTTACCGTGTATGTGGCAGATCCCGTTTCGAACGACTGACTGCATTGAGGCGGCGAATCTTGCACTACTGTTTGCCGTCCCAGACTCTCCTCTCAATCTCTAGCTTTCACGCAACATTGCTCCAATTCTTCCTCGCCCCGCTGGTTTCCCTTCTGGAACTCGGCAGAAAACCGAAGTCAAGATCGCGCGCAGCCCCGAAAATGTGTTCTTCCTGTCCACATTCCTCGCGTGTGAATAAACTCACACACAAGCCACCGAAATACTCGCGGAGTTCAAAGTTTCGGCGTCTCGAAAAAAAATTCCTTCGCGCGCCTCCAGGCGCGCTTTGTTTCGAGGTTTACAAAAAAGAGGTGCATACAAAAACGGCAACATTCATAAGTTTTCACTCTATCTCTCTTTTTCTCTTCTTCTTTGAGGAGATCTATTCGCGGCAAAGGTTCTTCGCTAGCTGGATTTCCGACAGCGAAGACGCGCGAATGAAACTCAAAGTTGATGCTAAGAAGGGACGCGCTATGGAAGCACCGATTTGAAATGTGGTTTAAAAGCCTTAAAGGCCATCGCGGGCTACGGAGCATCAGAGAGTTCGATGAAACGGGGTTGTGAAACAGTAGAGTGAAGTTCGCGGTGCCGTGTTTTGTTTGCTGCATCCGGTCGCTTTATGGGAATGCCCATTAAGTCCTTTTTCTTAGGCCCTCCGCACAACCGCACAGAAAGGGGTCAGTGAACCCAGCGGGAGAAGGGAGGCGCCGAATGGCGGGGGATTACAGGAGACGTCAAACTCCCCTCATTGACGGAGTCGTTAGGCGGCATCCTGTGTGCACGTGTGTACGGCGAGGCTGACTCGCGTCACAGTGCGTGGCCCTTTGTACCATGTCTGCAGCGGCATGCTTTGACGTATTGTCAAGCTAGCTGCAGGCATGAGGAGCGACGATGGGAAAGAGATGGATTGAAGTGGCTTTCCTCGAACTTGGGGCAACCGGACGTTGGGAAAGCGAGTGTTCGCGAAGCTCGCAGCGGGAAAGCATAATTATCCGAAATCGTGATGGTGGAAAGTGCATATGTGTACAGTGTCGCGATGAGTTACTTTCTTTCCCCAATCGTTCATTGGTTGTGTTATTCTTTCCCCAATTGCTGATTGGTGGTATTTTCCTTTCCCCAATAAGTTATTGGGTGGATGTTTGTATAGTACTTGATTGGTTATTCTCCCACCGAGGGCGGGGACATGGGATTTAAAACCCGCTGCTTCGGCAGGACCGAGGGCTGGTTTCGTCACCTAGAACTGCGAGCCAGTCAATTGTAAATATGTTTTCTCCTTGCTTGTATCCTCCGTTGTGCTTTTAATTGTTATAAAAGTTAACCTCTCCTAAAGTGTCCTCTTGCAATTTGATTGAGCAAAACGAATCTTCAAGACGTCAAGAATCCTACAACAATCATCTTTAACTAAATTTCCCTCTACGAGATCAAGAGAGAGGGAATCCAACTTGCGCAGTCGGCAGGATTTGCTGCGTCTTTCTGCTCGAGGTATCTGACGGAGGGGCGGAAGGTCAAGTCGGTGGACAAGCTGCAGAGCGGTACGTCCTAAAGGAGGAACGTGAGTCAGCGTCAGAGCGACGCTGAAAGCTTCGGAGACTGCTGGTCATTGTCAACGGGACGTAGGAGGCTCAAGTCAGCGAGAAGCTGAAGGAGCCAGGCGACCGACGTGTCGTGGAGGTGCCAAATCCGTGAGCTGCGGAAGGAACCAGGCGTCCGCGTTGAGGTTCAAGAGAAGAACCAGGAGACCAGCAAGTCAAACGAGGCAGGACAAGTCAGCGAGCTGCGGTGAGAGCCGGGGCTCAACTCAACTCATCCGCATCAAGGAGCCCGCTGTCGTCACTCAGGGCGACGAGACTACCGTGGCAGAGGAAAGCAACCTGCGAGGTAGGAGACCTTTCTGCTTCCTCCGAATTCACCATGTCGGTGTAGTGTTTTCGTGCTATAAACGATAGCACGGAAAAGGGAGATGGCTGCCGTACGGTATAATCGGGAGGGCATTATGCGACGCGTTGAGGTTGAGCAGAAGGCAGAGCAGCTGCTGGAGATTGAGAAGCTGAAACTTCTCATTGAGCAAGAAAAGTTAAAGCTGGCGCAGATGCAATCGAAATTAAAGCAGGGACCGAATGCTGGCGCGATCCAATTTGCTGGAATTCAATGCTTTGATTGCATGAAATTTGGGCATCTAATGATTAACTGCCCGAACTCGAAGCGAGAACAAAGTGTTCCGGTTGTAAGGAGAGAGGTGTGCAAACTAGTAGCCCATGTGGGAATGCTGGTGCCTGAGAGGCTGTGCTCCCCATCGGAGATGATTGTTGAGAAGGCCAGTCAATCAGATAAGGCAGAGGCGATTTGTGTACCAAAGGTCAGCGTTCTGAAACCTGTGTCGCCTCAGGGACCGAAATAGCGGTTTGGCAGCAGGGCCCAATCGGGTGTGCCGTGCCAGAAGAGATGGCTGAGGGCATAGGGGCGTTGTTCACGCCTGTGAAGCTCTGCCTGTCAGAGCAAACTGAGATAGAGCAGACCCAGAAGGCACATGAGTGCATTGTGTGTGAACAGGTGTTCAGCACTGGGCCAGAACAGGTTGACGCAAACTCTGGGGCAGCTGTAATGCTCGACGAAGAGGTAGAGCAGGCGCGAATAGAGGCAACACTCTTTGCAGGCGAAGGTAAGCTGGCTGCCAAAGATGAATCGGTTAGCCAGCCGGAGCTGACACTCTGCGCAGTGACAGCAGATGTAGCTGATGGTGTAGCGAAGTTGGTAACACTTGAGACGCACTCGCTGTTAGAGCAGACAGAAAGAGAGCGGCTACATGATGAAAATGAGAGAGCTGATTTTGAAGAACATTTCAAAATTCGAGACGAACCTAAAACGCCGGTAGAGCTTGAGGCCAGTCCGATAGCTGCAGAAGTTTTGGCAGCAGATTGTGAGTTAACAACGAGCGATGAGGCTGCATTTGATGCCAAGGAAGGAAGGAACGCGCGTTTGATCACTGCAATGGTTTTCGAAGCTGATAAGGAACTGCAGGATTGGGATAATGCATCTGTCCCTGAGGGTATCAGCGTGGAGGAGAGACAGTGTGTTTCATTGCCAAAAGTGCGCAAGCAAGCTGATGGAGTCAATTGTGAGAAAAGAAGGCTCGAAGGAACGATTTTCTTTGAAGCGTACATCGGTGGGCAGTTGTACGAAGAGCTAGCGCTACTTGAATCTCGATGCAAAACTGCATGTGAAGTAGCCGATGAGAGGCCTGAACGAAATGTAAAATTGAAAGAAGTGGAGAATGTAGACGCGAGGCCAGCAGCAATCTTCGTAGCCCGCGGGGAGCCAGTCCGCTCTACTAATCTGATAGCGGCGGCAGCCTTTGGAACCGGCGTTGTCCCGGATAATTCGGAATTTTGGACCAGTCTTCTGGACAAAGCCCAAAAGAAACAAGTTTTGTTTCGAGATGTAGGCGGCTAGAAGTAATTTCTGCCAGTTTGGGGCACCGATCTGACATGGTGAATTCTGGAATGTGCAGATTTGTCTCCAGCCTTGTGTGTGCGGGTTGAAATATCCGCTGTGTGCGCCCATGTGTGCGTGCTGGTGTACTGACCGGACAGCCGGCGCATGTGTGCGTGTTGGTGGACTGACCGGACAGCCGACGTACGTGTGTGTGCGTGCGTATGTACTTTTGTTGTTGGACACCGTGGCTGAACTTTAATGTCCCACTGACAACAAGTGTCTGTGTGACATTCTTGGTTGGGAGGAGTGAAGTTCGCGGTGCCGCGTTTTGTTTGCTGCATCCGGTCGCTTTATGGGAATGCCCATTAAGTCCTTTTTCTTAGGCCCTCCGCACAACCGCACAGAAAGGGGTCAGTGAACCCAGCGGGAGAAGGGAGGCGCCGAATGGCGGGGGATTACAGGAGACGTCAAACTCCCCTCATTGACGGAGTCGTTAGGCGGCATCCTGTGTGCACGTGTGTACGGCGAGGCTGACCCGCGTCACAGTGCGTGGCTCTTTGTACCATGTCTGCAGCGGCATGCTTTGACCTATTGTCACGCTAGCTGCAGGCATGAGGAGCGACGATGGGAAAGAGATGGATTGAAGTGGCTTTCCTCGAACTTGGGGCAACCGGACGTTGGGAAAGCGAGTGTTCGCGAAGCTCGCAGCGGGAAAGCATAATTATCCGAAATCGTGATGGTGGAAAGTGCATATGTGTACAGTGTCGCGATGAGTTACTTTCTTTCCCCAATCGTTCATTGGTTGTGTTATTCTTTCCCCAATTGCTGATTGGTGGTATTTTCCTTTCCCCAATAAGTTATTGGGTGGATGTTTGTATAGTACTTGATTGGTTATTCTCCCACCGAGGGCGGGGACATGGGATTTAAAACCCGCTGCTTCGGCAGGACCGAGGGCTGGTTTCGTCACCTAGAACTGCGAGCCAGTCAATTGTAAATATGTTTTCTCCTTGCTTGTATCCTCCGTTGTGCTTTTAATTGTTATAAAAGTTAACCTCTCCTAAAGTGTCCTCTTGCAATGTGATTGAGCAAAACGAATCTTCAAGACGTCAAGAATCCTACAACAATCATCTTTAACCCAATTTCCCTCTACGAGATCAAGAGGGGGAATCCAACTTGTAGCAAGAGGTGTTTCTTTCTCTGTCGCTCGCTCATTGGCTTCCTCTATTCAGTATACGCAGATATATATATATATATATATATATATATATAAAAATCCTGGGAAAAATCCGGTAGCGGAGGTTGGTGGGCTCGGATCCCACCGGCGGCATGTGGTTGTTTTTTCTTCTGCTTTTCTAATCAATTAGCATTACGCGATAACATATTCAGTAATAATCTAAATTGATCAACAACACAAATAAATAAATAAATCTAAAAAATATCCCCTGTGATCCTTGGTTTCTGTGGCTGTTGGCTTCTGTCATATTTATAACGAGCCCCTCATTCCCCTTCCCTTGCTTGCTATATATATATATATATATATATATATATATATATATATATATATATATATATATATATATATATATATATATATATATATATATTGTATTCAGTAGGGGTCCCAGTTTCGGGAATGGTATTCCCTTCGTCAGGAAGGGAATACCATTCCCGAAACTGTTGGCAAAATAAACGTTAAAAGAACAGTCGCGTTTGTCGTAATACTGTACCTAAACTAGTAAACTGGGCCATTGGGACCCCTACTGAATACAATATATATATATATATATATATATATATACATATGCGACGGAAGCCTGCGAAAGACACTTTCTGGGTGAAAGACTGCAGTTGGTCGAATATGATTTATGTGTTTTCTCTCCGACGATGTGCGTACGCAGCGTGCTCGTTTCCATCGGTAAAAGCATTCTTTTCTCTGGATTTAAGAGTGTTGTCTCTGGAAGGAGGGCTAGTTTGTACAGTAGTAGTCGAGAGATGCAGGGTTCAGGCATGCGTGAACAGATCGAGATTGATGACCGTTCTAGTTTGTTCCTTGTTTTTTTTATAGATCGCTCTCCGTTCTCAGAGCTGTGCGGAAGCAGGCTTTAAAAGCGTATATGCTTGAGCGCACCTAACTTTACAATGATTAGTAGTAGTGTTTACCAAGACTACTTTCGGTGAAAATGCACGCCAGTGCGTATAGCGATAACCAGTGGAACAACAGCACGAAAGTTTACTGAATCTCGTCGAGTTTCATGAAAAGGATCCTAGAATGGATTATGGTGCTGCTGTCTGCAAGATACGTCGGTGTGGTAGTTCTTCCAGCAGGAAAAGTATAGAAAGTGTAGATATGTTAATAGGTTTGGCGGCTAACGCATTTGAGGCTTTCTCGGTGAAGCTTTTAGAAGCCAATATTTCATCACTGCAGGCTGTAGTATTTACAACTAAAACTTCCCAGGCGTTTTTAGTCTCTACTCAATGTCTTTAAGCCTTGCTGTAGTCTTCGTGTCAATGCTTGCGCTTTGAAGTCAGCGAATCTTGCGTCGCAAACTGGAAATTTTCCCATATGTTCTCGAGTTGAGTGTACTGGCGCCCGTATCATAATATACAAGCCATCGAATTTATTTCCGATTAGCCATTATTTTCCTGTTTGTAAAGCACTGCTAAAAGAGTTCTGACAATAACCAGCCGAGCATACCTTTCTCAACATACTTTGCTGATGTAGTCTACTTGTGAGATAAGTCCAGCGAAATGGTTTTCGTTGGTGCTTAGCACCATTTAGCACCACCAAGTTGAGAGCTCGAGGATCACGAATGTTGTGTTATCAAGGAAAAAAGAAATAGATTAGGAGCAAACAGCAACCAAATGCTCCAAAGAGGTTCGACGCCAACTGTTCGCTCTCGGCCTACCTTCTGCTAGCCGTCCTGGTTACAGTCCTGGACAGTCCTGGACAGGCGGGGGTCTTGGGTTCGAACCCCGTACCAGAGCAAATTTTTGTTCAACTAAGAAGTTTCTCTGAAAGTTGCATTGCTTTCCATCGTGGTCCAGTGGATACGCTTGGGTAGATGGTAATGTGTAATTACTCCACTTTTACAAATATTCACCTTGAGAGATTCCCCTAAAAACATTGAACGAGCTGTAGAAGGATATGTGTAGTTCTCAACACTACCGCGGGAGCGAACTATTGCAACACTAAACATTCTCCTATCATTCTTCCTTCCAGGGCCTTTGCCATGAGCATAGCACACGCACACACACAAACACACGCACACACGTGCGCGCACACACACACAAACACACGCACGCACAGAGAGAGAAACATAGACAAACACGCACGCACACACAGAGAAACACACACGCACACACAGAGCGTGCGTGTGTGTTCGTGTGTGTGTGTGTGTGTGTGTGTGTGTGTGTGTGTGTGTGTGTGTGTGTGTGTGTGTGTGTGTGTGTGTGTGTGTGTGTGTGTGTGTGTGTGTGTGTGTGTGTGTGCGTGTGTGTGTGTGTTAAGCTTATATTTATATTGATGCAGCATTCTTAAGCGGCACTGTAATCTTTGGTAGAGAGAGGGTGTGGTAGATGGTTCTTTGCGATCACAAAATGAACAAGGGAGGGAAAACCTCAGGTTGCTTGAGCCAACGTTTCGACAAGGGGACTTGTCTTCGTCTGGGCCAGATGAAGACAAGTCCCCTTGTCGAAACGTTGGCTCAAGCAACCTGAGGTTTTCCCCTCCCTTGTTCATTTTGTGACTGTAATCTTTATGGCATTTGAGAGGGTTTGTGTGACTGCAGCGTTGTGTGTTGCGATTCATTCATTCATTCATTCATTCATTCATTCATTCATTCATTCATTCATTCATTCATTCATTCATTCATTCATTCATTCCTTTTCAGCAAAATTACACTTTTCTGCTGACTTTTCACTCGAGATCAGCCGTATGGTACTTAAATTTTTAGGTCCCATTGTTTCAGGCTCATTGTTAGACTTGAGGAAAGTGGAAATATAGCGTGGTCTGCCATTTATAACACGAGAAAAGCGGCTGCCACAAATGTCGTTCATGATACCCTCTTCCTTGCCAATCCAAGGGCAGTGGGAGCCGGCAGACCTTGCGACATCGTCAGGAAGACATTTAGGTAGAAAGGTACTGAGGAACGCGAACGCAATTAACTCGACACGAACGAGGGGACAAAGAAGGGATAAAAGAGAGACAGGCTGCGACGATAAGGAGGCGGATCAATTGCGTACCGCTATCGCGACCGCGTGGAATCGCGCAACGACAACATCCACCGAACAGAGAGCGCCGTCGTCATCTCCTGAAGGTTCCTGGCAGATAGATGGCCATTTTCGATTCCGCGGGCCGTCACCAGACCGGCTCTGGTACGGCACTAGTGCGTAAGGGAAGTAGCCGCGAAGAAAGAGAAAAGACATCCCCGCAGTGAGGGAGCACTGCCAGCCTGACATGACCGCTATGGCAGCCACGGCAGACGGCTGCTGTGCGCCGGAATGCCATGAGCCGAAAGGAAGCGAGGGGAAAGGGGAGATGAGTTGGGGAACACTAGAACACAAGACCGCGGGAAGAGGGATAGTGAGAAAGGAGCGTAAAGAGAGAGGAAGTATTATGAATATTCTTGAAAGGGGTATGTAAAGTGAGTGAAGATATAAGGAAAGGAAACTAGTGAAAGGGATTTTGTTCAGTAAGGGAAACGAGGGTAAGTATAGGGATATGTGTTGCCAACGCCATGGGAAGGAGGGAAGGCGAGGAACGGAAGGGTGTGCGACTGTGTGATTGCAGAGAAAACTAAAGAGCAGGCAAGAATACAGGGTCATTTGAGAGGGGCGTATGGAAAGGATGTGATGATAGTGAGGCTGCAGTGTTGTGGGCTGCCCTCAGTGAGAGAGGGAAAGAAAGGAAGAAGGAAAGCGGCGCTTCGGAAAGAAGACGTGAGGTCCAAAAGATGAATTACCGTAATCTTTCCGGCGGCTTGTCCATGAATCATATGGAGCGGGCCGCTATTCAATTTCTCCGTCTCTTTCCCGTACTCGGGCGGAAAGGAGAGGCCTCGCTACAGAACTCAAGTATGCCTCCGCTTTGGCCGGCCCCCGTTCTTCGTCTTTATGGTCCATGCTCCTTTCCCTTTTTGTGTATTTATTTATTTATTTATTTATTTATTTATACAAAATACCCCTAAGGGCCCTCAGTTCGGCAGTATTACATAAAAGGGGGGGGGGGGGGATTGTACAGACATGTAAGCAAAAGTAAACAAATAAACCACAACTTCAAGAAACTACAACAAACCAAAAAAGCATATCAGTTTTGCAAGAAAAACACAAAACGCACAATTAAACATCGAAGTGTAAAGGGGAAAAACAAAAACATGAACAGAGCAGCAGACAGTAAAGTTAATAAAACTTATACAATGTCTTACAAACAACGGCATGAAAATAAAACGAGAATCATCAATAACGGAAATACAAGGCAGACACCTAATGCATTAGTAAGTTAACAATGTACTCAAAAATTTAAGCAGCGGTAGTGACAGCCAATAGGTTATAAAATTTATCCGCATCAGTGATGATCGAAACATGTGAACGCAGAGCATTCCAGTCAGTTATATTACGTGGTATGAATGAATGTGCAAAGTTAGATGTATAACATGACAAGCGCTTATCTTTGAATGGATGGTCGCGGCGGTCAGAAATGAAAGGAGACAAAGAAAACAAGTCATTATGAAGCGTTGAGTGATGATACAGTTTATGAAAAAGTGATAAACGTGCAACTTTATGACGGACACATTGATCCTGATGATCAGCACGTTTCTTCAACGCTGTGATGCTGGTATGACGCGAATAGTCAGAGAACGTGAAACGAACTGCGCGATTCTGCAAATATTCGATGTTATTTATTAAGTATGCTTGATAAGGGTACCAAATAGCCGAAGCATATACAATTTTGGGTCGAATAAGAGGGGTCTCAGCACGTAGTCGGAAGTGGGAGGGAGCATGCATTAAGTTAAGTTATGTTTTAAGATACCTAAAGACCGCTTAGCGCATGCAAGAATAAGGTTAATATGGTGGTTCCATGTTAGCTCTGGAAGAACGTGAATATCGAGGTATTTATACGTAGTTACCAACTCAACTGGAGTGTTATTTAGAGAATACGCTAACTGAAACCTAGACATTCGGGTAGTAAACGACATAAATTTTGTTAGAAAGGTTAATTTGCATAAGCCAAGTAGAGCACCATGCTGCTACTGTGTCGAGGTCGGATTGAAGGGCTAGGCGATCTTCGTTAGTATAAATTTTGCAATAAATCACACAATCGTCAGCGAAAAGTCTGATTCGGAAAGAAATTGAGTTAGGTAAATATCAAGAAATGCAAAGGGCCCAGTACGCTTCCTTGTGGAACGCCGGAATGAACTTGGCTGAGAGACGAATTATGGTTATTGACAGTGGTAAACTGAAACGTGGAACAGAGAAAATCTTTAACACATGCAATAACAAGAGGGTGAATAGTAAGAAGTGTTAACTTAATTAATAACCGATTGCGAGGAATCCTGTCAAACGCTTCGCAAAAATCAAGAAATATGGAATCAACTTGAATACCAGCATAAACCAATGAATGACGATCTTGGATGAAACCAGCAAGTTGCGTTTCGCACGAGTACCCTTTACGGAAGCCGCGTTAATATTTAAAGATGATGTTGTGTTGTTCTAAAATGTTAACAACATGGGAATGAATCACGTGTTCAATGAGTTTATAAATCGTTCTAGTCAATGAAATTGGTCGATATGTGTCTTGCCGTCCGGTCAGCGCGTTCTTTAGTTCTCTCGCGACTGGTGTCGTCTCCTCTCTTGCCACTATATCATCTTGTGCTGCACTTCTGCGTCTATCTGATGATCAACCAACCTTTTCCTCAGCCTTTTTGCGGCTGGCAGTTTCTCATTATCAACATTTCTCTTTCTCCACCATGGTTAGCATAGCGAGTATAGAGAAATCAGTTACAGCTTGCGCAAGTCGTCTGCTCTGCAATCGTGCTCTGCGTAGAATGGGCGCATACAGCGCTCTTTCTTGTTCGTGACGCATGCAATGTCGCGACGCATGAATAACTTTCGCCCGAGGGCAACAATGGCGCTGTGAGAGGCGATAAATTAACCCGCCGCGGTGGCTCAGTGGTAAGGCGCTCGTCTACCGAGCCGGAGTACCCGGGTTCGAACCCGACCGCGGCGGCCGCGTTTCGATGGAGGCGAAACGCAAGAGGCGCCCGTGTGCTGTGCGATGTCAATGCACGTTAAAGATCCCCAGGTGGTCGAAATTATTCCGGAGACCTCCACTACGGCACCTCTTTCTCTCTTTATTCTTTCACTCCTCCTTCCTCTCTTCCCTTACGGCGCGGTTCAGGTGTCCGCCGATATATGTGAGACAGATACTGCGCCATTTCCTTTCCTCAAAAAACCAATTTACCAATTTAGAGGCGATAAATTACGTGCGTGCGTGTTAATGTCGGTAACGTGAGTTTCGTAAGGACGCGGCAAAGTTCCAACGTTAGTGTACATCTTGCTCGGCGTGTTGCTGCATGGTTTTTAAATTGACAAGATTGCGCTCACACACAAGAAATCGATCTGGCAAATTTATGCATCAAATGTTAAAAGCGTAACCATGTCTCTGTGTAAACTGAGAGCTTATACTTGCATGAAAAAATGAAATTTGAGGGGAAGAAATATTTCCTGTTTGAATAAAGAGCTACAAATGTGACATAAAATGTACAAGACACTTGCCAGCTCTTAGTTTCCCGACGGAGTTATAACAACTAATTCAACAATAGCACAAATTTCTGCATCCCCTCTAAATCCCCTCTCTTCGTTCCCCTGTGCAGGGTCGCAAACAGGAACTTGATCCTTTTAAACCATTCCGAGCTTCCTCTTTCATCTCTTTCTCTCCCTCTCTCGCTACAGCCAGTCCCAGCCTATCATTTTACACGCATCATACAAGGAAGACCATCGCGCCCGCGTGCTGTGCGATGTCAGTGCACGTTAAATATTCCCCGGCAGTCGAAATTATCCTGGAGATCTCCACTACGGCACCTCTTTCTTCTTTCACTCCCAGCTACTTTCCCTTACGGCGTGGTTTAGGTGTCCGCCGAGACATGTCAGACAGATACTGCGTCATTTCCTTACCTCAAAAGCCAATTTTTAGACAATCGCGAATGTCCCGATGAAGGCGGTGTCTATGGGCGGTAAGAAATGCTGGAGGAGCACAAAAACTGGGTGCAAAAATGGAAACTGGTATCAAGCTCCGCCCTGTAAATGGATCTCCACATCTCACGCATTCAGTTGAAGGGACACTGAGGACCAGCAGATGTTTTGTTATATCGAATCAGTACCGCTTTCTAAAAGGAAAAAAATTAGCTTGGGCTTAGGTAAGGTTAAGCCTGGATATCTCGAAGCGAAAAACTGCGGTGATCCGCGATAAACGGGCCCTTGCGGCGAACGTCAAACGATGACGCATAGCGTGCGGATGATGATGATGATGAAAAGCCTTTATTTAATAAAAGAGGTGAGGCTTTCTTAAAGAGCCCCGCAATGGGTGGAGTCCCTATTCCGGGACCCCATTGGTCGAAGCCGCCAGCTTAGCCCTCTTGACCAAAGCCTTTTGGGCCTGAAGGTCCGAGCAGCCAAGCAGGGCCGCCTCCCATTCCTCTCTGGTAGGGTTGGGGTGGGGGGAGAGAGCTGAGTTGCGCTGGCAAGCCCAAACCATGTGGTAGGTGTCAGCCACCTCGCCACAGTGTTTGCACCTGCCAGTGAACGCGGGATCGAAAGCGTGCGGCAGCGTGCGCCTGTTCTGTGGGCAAGCGCGCCCCACATACCCCACCTTTCAAATGCGCACTGCGCACGGCTGCGGCGAAAGGTCAAACGGTGGCGAGGAGGATAAGCGGCGGCGCACATGCGCAGTAGCCTGCGCCGTGCGTGACGTCACTCGTGCTCCAACATACGCCGGCTCACACGAAGCGCGGTGTTGACTAGCGTAATGAAGCTTTTCGCTTCAAAAAGCTGCTTGCTCTGAAAGAGAAGCGTTTATGAGCTGTAAAATGTTGCTAATTAAACACAGGTGTCGCAGCTACAGGCCGTTTCCTCCTTTCCTCGGCTCTCTTAGGCCTTTTTCAATTATATCAGCTACAGGCCGTTCTCACAAACGAATAGCAGTGGCGCCATGTGTACTTTTAGAGCGTTAGCTCCTGTTAGCGCTGTCCTCAGTTTCGCGCTGTCGACGTCGGCGCCGTGAGCTGCGGCGACCCTCTAGCTGCGCTTCTTCCTCACCGCTGATCGTCCACGCATGAGTCTTCCGCTCTAGCTGCAAGCTCCCGTTTGGGGTTCCTGCCAAATATTTCTTTGCTGGACCCTCTATTTGGGGTGTTTTCATCATCAGTAAATCGCCCCTTTAAATGGAACTCTGTATTCAGTGTCTTAGCTCTTCTTAGCTCGCACCTGCGTTTTCAGCGCCGTCGGTGTCGGCGCCGTCTGCAGCATAGAGCTTGGCACCACGCCAAGATGCTGCGCACAAGTTTCGAACTTGGCAGCGTGCCAGGACGCTGCTGCGGCCGGCTGTGGCTGTGTGTGTATGATAAGAAATACGGCGAGACTCTGTGGAAGCGGTATTTGTGCGCAAGGCAAAACGTGTTGGAGTACATGCGCTCAAGCATAGTAGGGGAGCCTTGTAGTTTAGGCCAGAATAATATAAAAATTCTGTGCTCTCACGTCATTTCTGGTTACACACTCGTAACCATCCCCTAAGTTTTTGTTTCTTCTGTTTCTTTTTCTATATATAAAGGAAGTCGCACCACAGCTCCATCCGCCTTCAAAACAGGAGATCACGGACTCCTTAATATTCTCGACGTCATTATCAACGTGGCGAGTTTGAACTAAGCGGCGAGATAGAATTCTGAATTTCGAACTCTAAATTTATGATCAATAAATACGCATTTAGCCGTGAACGAAGTACAAAAAAAGCGACGTCATTTAAAACAATCAAATTTTACGAAGCCCTATATTAATACTGAGTTGTTCTCAATACCCTTCAGTCCCGCCGTGGTGGCTCGGTGGTTACGGCGCTCGGCTGCTGACCCGAAAGACGCGGGTTCGATCCCGGCTGCGGCGGCTGAATTTCGATGAAGGCGGAATTCTAGAGGCCCGTGTACTGTGCGATGTCAATGCACGTTAAAGAACCCCAGGTGGTCGAAATTTCCGGAGCCCTTCACTACGGCGTCCCTCATAGCCTGAGTCGCTTTGGGTCGTTAAACCCCAAGAAACCAAATCAATACACTTCTAGCTTCGAACTCATGTCAGCTCTCAAGGCAGTCAGTGCTGGCTGGAAGCAGCAGGAAGCTAATGCAGTTATCATTGTACAAACGATAGCCCTCAGTCGCAGCATCCCTGTAAAAACAGCCCGCTACGCGTCCTTCAGAGATTACTGCGTCGTCAAGTTTAGCTGTAATGACACAGAGAAGCAAACTGAAGGCGTGCAGCTTATACGATTACGTCCGTGACCGAAGGCCGCAGACGCGGAAGTGCACGGCTGTGAGGAGTCAAGTATGAGCCATAAATGCGCAGTAAATGCGTCCTTGGTGTTGCGACTCCCATGCTAGAAAGAGCGATTGATGCTCTTGATCCACTCTCGATGACGACATAGACAGGCGTGATTCGGTAGCCGCTTGTCTAGCTCGTCGGCATTTTATGTCGCTTTGCACGAACCACGATGTAGATTAACCTCTCGCTCCACTATCCGTGAGATCACTGACGATAAACATTGTATTTCACTCTGTTTATTCTCAGCCACTTACATCCAACACAGGGAGGATGTATATCGCGACTGTTACCACATCTACCGCGCGCTGTCTGTGCGCATGCATTCGTAGCTGTTTTCGGGAAAAAATGAAAAACAATGCTTTGTTTTTGGAGGAAACGAGCATGGCGCAGTAACTGCCTCACACCTCGGTGAACACTCGAACTGCGCCGTAAGTGAAGGGATAAATTTAAAGGCAAGAGTGAAAGAAGAAAGGAAGAAAGAGGTGCCGTAGTGGAGGTCTACGGCATATTTTCGACCATCTGGAGATCTTTAAGGTGCACAGACGTCGCACAGCACACGGGCGCCTTTTTGCGTTCCTCCATCGAAACGCGGCAGCCGCGGTCGGGTTCGCACCTGTGTCTGTCTTCTAAACATATTCTAGCGAGAACTGCGCGTGCTACTTTCCTCGACCGAATGTCACTCAAGATGTCCGCACACGTGATCATTTCCTTTACGCAACCGTAAAAACAAAAAGAGCCTGCGAACCTCAAATCTTCTGACTCATCTATATAACCAGCCCTGTTCTCCGCTCCGCCATAGGCCCAGACACACACCGCCGGGCTGCACCGCTACGCACGTTTACGCTAAGCTGTGGGGAAATAGACAGACAGGAGTACTAGCTGTCCGCACTGAGATTGCTCGATTGCTCGATTCAAAGCGTGCCTTCAAGCGCAAACGTACTTGCTCTGCCCCAGCCGTACACTCTAAACAGAAAGCAGTAAAAAGAGGGTAAGCTGTTCTCTACAGCACTCGTTTTTAGCATGAAATGCTTTTAGCTCCCGTTGTCGGCAGTGTGGTGACGTCACGCCGAGACCGAGAGCCAACATCCGGGCACTGAATTCCACTCATCCGGGCACTGAAACGAGAGCATCCGGGCACCGTACGAGATTTAACGAGACAAGACGAGAGCAAGAGGGCAGCTCCTGGGCGAGAAGGGCTTTTGGCTGAAAAACTGCTTCCGCGCCATCCCCAAGGATGGCGCTGCGGTCCCACACTCACGCATGTAAAAGACCGGCCGCTTGGCCTTCAGACGCGCTGCATATACATTCTTGTCAGGCCTGCGTCTCATCGTGCCCGCGTACGCTTCTGCATCATCCTGCGTTCCAATACCACCACCGTCACAGCTGCTTGCTTAAGCCGGGCAATGAAGCCTGATGAAAGGAGAGGTAGGAAACGTCTTGCGGAAAGCGATCGCTTTGCGAGTGATACGCCACAGCAGAAGACTGCTCGCCCCTGCCGACAACGCAATGATTACGCGGCCGCTCCCGAAAGCGACAAGGCCGCCACGGTTCGCGGCTGCCTACCTAAGCCCGCACTATTGCAGGTGACCGCTTCGACACAACAAGAAGAGTGTGGTGTGGTGTGGTGTGGTGTGGTGTGGTGTGGTGTGGTGTGGTGTGGTGTGGTGTGGTGTGGTGTGGTGTGGTGTGGTGTGGTGTGGTGTGGTGTGGTAAACACTAGACCCATTTCAAGATTTTGACTAGTACCATCTACAACCAATGTGTTATGCCCGTAAACATTTCATGCTTACTCTACTCTCGGTTACGGGAGAGGCAGAGATTTTTATAATCGTTCCCTAGAAAGTGTGCTAGAGGGCACCTTACTCTATTTTCCCTTGCTTATTCGTGTTTATAGTGTAGTGTAGCAGCACCTAGAATGTCGACATCATCATCAACCTGACTGCGCCCAATGCATACGAAAAGACCTCTCCAAAGTCTCTTCAATTAACTTTGTCCTTTGGCAGCTCCGGTGGGGGTGGTGAAAAACTTTATTATTGGCGGAGCCCTTACAGTTCACAATTTCATAGGTGGGCTGGCTCCTGGTCGTGGGTGGTGGCCAACAGCCCGTGTCTGAGGTCGACCTTCTCCGCCCACTGCACCAGCCTCAGTTGCGAGGACGGGTCGGAGACCACGACCTCCCACCCCTCCGTGTCCACGAGGGCCCATTGGGCCCGGTGGTCGCAGTTGTCGGCAGATTAACATAATGGGGTCGACTTTGGCTCTCGGGGCCCTAGCTCCGGCCTCCGTGTCGCCGCAAACTTCCCATTCTCATCCGCCCACCTAACTTTCTGCCGCCCCCTGCTATGCTTGCCTTCTCTTGGAACCCACCCCGTTACCTTTAAGGACCAGTGGTTATCTTGTCTACATTCCCTGTCCAAACCCATTCCTTCCTTGAACGTAGCGTGAAGAAAAGTTATGGAGGAGGGGTGAAAGGGTCAGAGATGAAAAAAAAAAGTTGACGTTGGCTCTCGCTGGGTTATGCGCAGCATAGCGTAAGCGCTATGATTTTTCTTTAATTTTACTTTCTCTCTAGTTTTTGTAAGCTTTTCTCACTCCTTCACTCTGCGAAACTATTCATAGTGGCGCCCCGGTTGCATGTGTTTAATTTTTTCCACAGTGGGATTTACAGAGGGTACCGCCAGGTTTTCACTGCAAAGCCCGGGAACCATCACCAAGCGCGGCCGCGAACACCCTCAGCCGCCCACGTGGTAGATGGAATGACGCCGGTGCCTTCAACGGCCGGGTCTGGTGCCTGGGGTTTCTCAATAGGCGTTCAACCGCGGCTCCCCTTTCTATAATGCGCTCGAGCGCTCCGTTCCTCAGGAGGAAAAACTAAAATGACATAGACTTTAGAAAATCAAAATTGAAATAGGGAAACGAGGGCACGGAGTAGGCGGGGACTGGGAAGAGAAAAAAGAGAAAACGCGCCGGCGTTTTTTTTTTACATATTTGCCTAAGCAATGTGGTTCCGAGGCCCTTTGAAGGGAGGCGCGTAAATTTGTTCTGGACACCCTGCTCCCTTGTGGCTGCGCTGGTGGAATCGAAACCCTCGGGGAAAAACGGAAATGTAGGAAACCTTCATTCTGAACGGCGATTTTGAGTCGCTCTTTGCCAACTCTAATATGTGGGATACATTTCGCATTTGTACCCGTACTTCCTTTTGTCCCTCGTGATGGTCGGGGTTGTTTACGCCGACGGGTGTTGGCTTTGGTTAGGTCTGCGATCCCTTTTCGCTTCCTCAGCTGTTTGCATGAAGCTCTGCCTTTGACGTTTCTGTATGATCTGCGGAAATCTGTTTGTTCTTGACAATAACGACTGTTTAAAACACTTCCAGTCAATACCAGGCGAGTTGTTCAGAAAGCACGCAAGCGCAGTAGCATAATCCGGCAAAGTTATACACTAAACTTGAGGTCGAAGTGAGAGTGGCACCACTTCGAGAAAGCATGTGGGCGGTGTTCGAGCGGCAAAACTACTTAGGAAATTTGCTTAGGCAGAAAATGAAACGTACCGAAGAGGCATCCGGTGTCCGCCAATAGAATGACATCCTGGATCCCATTGGAAAGGAGACATTGTCGTAGATTGCGGAATAGTTAGTGGAGTGGTGGCATAATATGAAATCATTCGAAAGGTAATGATCCTGCTGTATTGTGCATCTTGCTGCTGATGAATTGAGGCTTTTGTGGCTTCCACTCGTTCCAGGCTCTCTGTTCTGATGAATTCTGTCTTCCGACGGCACTGCCATTGTTTTCTTGGTCGGTTTGCATCTTTGGCAATATTTTCCAAATGCCGAAATGCTAGGCAACGAATTCTTGCAGGCGTCGTTAACAATGACCCTCAGTATAACTTCTTAGTGTAACGTAGCATCTGAACACCCTGTGAGTATGAATACTGCATGACTTCCCGTCTTCTGCGTGACACGGTCTATGTACTTCCTGAGAAAAGAAGCCGTTTTCATCCAATCTTGTCGTAAGGATAGAGTTTCTTTAACTCGAAGAGAAAGATACCCACCCAGGTATCTGTATCACTGCGGCAGTTGCTCGTGGACAGATAATCAGGGAGGACAATAAATACAGTCTGTCAGGTTCCTCTGAAGCTACCTGGAATATTTTGTTAATAGCCTGGTAACGATCTACCACGTACTAAAATCCTTCCTTTGTTTTACTTTACAATCAAGTTGTGTCCGTGGCATTTATTTCTTTCACGCAGTCCAAACAAGCGCTGCGAATACCTGCAGAAAGCACTGAGTATCAGCCCAAGTTTTCAGATTTCCATGTTTTCAGCTTAAGAGTTTTGATTGATTTCTCTGCCTCAGTGAGCGCTTTAAAGCTGTAGCACTTACACTTAAGGATAGGTCCCTGGACTTTTAATTACTACATTGATCTAGGAAATGAAAAGAGAAAAGTCCGTTTGATGTTTTGATTCCAAGCTAACGTACTTTCGAGCCATGAGGCAATCTACGCCAGGATGTGCTTAGGGCAGCTACACTGCTCCTGATGGGAATGTGTGTTAGCCGAAGGAGAAATGAAAACGGGCGGTGATGGTGATGACGTAATCCTACGAGCACAATGGGCACTGATAGCCGCTGTACTGTTTCGATCATTTAATGCTTTGGTTTTTCATGCACACAAGATAGTCTAGTTTTTTCCTTCCTTCCGCGAATCGGGGGCTCGGTTCCTAACCAGGCTAGTTTTTCTTCTCAAGCTTTTTTTTGTTTTATTGTTTTCTACAAGCATGCGCGCGTGTCTTGTAATACGTTCACGATATAGCTTCGTCTTTCTATTGTGACTAGGGCGAAATGAAATACGCGGCAATACATCAGCAAATCATTGCATTTCTCACTTGAAAGCATTTATTCCCCTTCTACCACGTTTCATTCATTGTCAGGAAGGTGGCTTTGACCTAGAAAAGAAAAGCACAAAAGGAATGTATTATTTATTATTTATTTTCACATACTGCAGCCCCGCTGGCGCTATGGAAGGATATACAATATAATGCAAAAATATACAAAGTACACAGCAACAAAAAATACAGCAGCAAATGTTGGGGACGATGATGAGGTACAGACAAATATTCGTTTAATGAGAGCAAATGGTTGCTACCTGGTAATGAATTCCAAAATTCAATTGTTTGTGGGAAAAAACTAAGGTTGTGCCTATATTTTCCATGTCTGCATTAGCTGACATGTATCAAAAGCTTTGGAAGATTCAAAGCAACGCCAAAGTGCAGAATTGTCTCCAATGTCATCCGGGGGTTGGGTTGGGAGGGACACTCTTAATCTAAATCATTTTTGCAAGCTGTCATGACTGTGAAACTAACCTAAACTAAGGCGTTTTCCGGGGATGAGTTAGTAGGTACCCGAACGGTTACCTTAGAACAGCAGTCGTACCTCGCATTTCATTCTGCGCAGCAAAGCGCTGCCATATTCCGGATCGTAATAGGAAGGTACAGATGTGGTAATCCAAAGGGCGGACGCATGAAATTCAGTACAACAGCAAATATAGCCCCAGCAGTATCCCTCAGTGCGCTTTTCGCGGCATGTAGGATAGTCGGTCATAAGAATGAAGGAAAAATAAAAGGAAAATACTGAAAACGAGACAGAAAAGAAAATAATGGCAGCGTGGGTTCAACCGAGATTGCCAGTAAAAGGCGGCAAAGATGAATGCAGGGTGTTGTGTCCTGCTTTCCCAGACATAAATGCATCTCAGCGAGTGCCTGGCTGAGGGAGGGAGGGGGGTAAAGGGCAGATAGGGAAGCGGCAGGGAACAAGTTTGGGACGGCAAAACTCCCACCTCTGCCCTGCAACTGAAACTGTATGGGCCAACAAGCTATATGGGCCAACAAAAGGAGGTTTCCCTACTTCCCCATGCGCCTTTTCCACCCTCTATCTTTTCGTTTTTGTTTGTCCCGCTCTCCCAGCAGTTCACGCGTGTTTGGTTCAGTGTGAGGCGCCTTCACAAATGGCTCTTCCTCGGAGCCGCATCCTCTTGTAGAGGCCCTCCCATCGCGGTTGTTTTCACTTCAGCACACTCCCCCTTATGGAACGTGTCATGGCATTAGGCTTTCGTTTTCCCGGATTTTATCCCCTTTTCCTTTTTCCCTCTTGCACAAGCTAGGGAGCAAGGGTTTGCGGGATTATTTGGAAGCCCTGCTTTGCGGCTCTTAAATGCCCGGTTATTGTTTTCGCTCATTGTTCGTCCGTGTAGGCTCGCGGGCATAGTGCAGGAGCGATCTCTATCCCGGCAATCATCGGGTGCGCAGAAAACACACGCTGGAGATAAAATGAGTTGGTGCGTCGAAGCAGACGAGGCCCGTAGTGTCACTTAGAGTTGTTGTTTTATCGCGGCTGTTTTACTGCAGTTGTTTTACTGGATTTTTATTTTCGGCTTTACGCTGAGCAAAAGCTGTTTGTCCGCGACGAGAGAAGGGCTCCAACAGGTATCTGGGCAAAGAGACGCTATAAAACAAGCGGGCAAAGCGCAGAAAAGCAACAAGTAAATTAAGACTGAAATTGTAGGAGTTTAAAAACAAGTAAATAACGGCAGCAAGACAATAGCGCTGGATAAAAGTAACGAAAGTACAGAGCAAAAAATGAGAAGAAGAGCATGTAATAAGAACTTCCGTGAGTAGTGGCGTGAAAGGAATAAAATCGGGAAGCGATAAATTTCGTGCATCACCGCTTGTTGCGCGGCATACTCCGAAGTAACAGAACTGAGTAATAAGCCAGAGGAAGAAGTTAAGGTTGTTTTAGCCATTTAGAACCTTAAGCGGCCGCTATACTTTGCCAAACCAGAGATGAATTGAAAAAAAAAAAAGACAGGTACAAGTCTCAAAAATGCGCTCAAAAATATAAATGCGAAAAAACTAATTTAGCTCCGGCATGAAGCCCCCTATTTCGAGCCGCTTGCTTCTTCTGCGCATTTTGACAAAATTTTGCGAGTTCCTGGCTCACGTAAAAAGCCACTGCGAATTCACCAACTTCACAAAACATTTATCTCGGTGAAAACAAACGTTTTTTTTTTTATCTAAAGCCCTACACATACCGTTGAACCGTTTTGCAGTACGCGACCGCTGCCAGAAAGTGGCATCGCTATGCTTTCTGGGTCGTTTTTCATATAATGCGCACGTTAGAAAACTCTTTCTCGTTTTTCAGCACACTGCAATTAAGAGGGATTTGTGAAGCTCTGTCAACTGAAGACAATTTTGTAACAAAAGGCTTTGGGTCTTTCTCAGATGTTCAGAAAACTATGCCGGCGACCAAGAACAATTGAAAACGACTCTCACCTACTTACCGCTAAGAGAGGGCAAGAACATACGGCCCTTGACAACGAATAAAAAAAATTAACAAGGGCTGACGCAGTAGCCTCGACTGCTAGCCAACGTTTCGACAAGAAGACGAGCTTTCTTCACCGAAACCTTGGTTAGCAGACCGAGGCTCCCACGTAAATCTTTCTTCGCGTTATTTTGTGCTCTCTTTATTCCTTAGTTGAAAACGATACGTTGTTGTGGTTGTTGCTTACCTCAGTAAACGTGGCAGAATACGTTGAAACTTCGACTTCGGCTTTTTCAGTAGGGGTCAGACTCAGAGAAATAGCCACGTAGAGTGCATGTGTATTGTAGATTTTGTGCCTTCTTACGCTCTCGCCGTACCCTCCCCCTTCCACGCTAACTAACCTCCAGATGGTTCCAATGGTAACCAGCCACCGCTTACGTATTCCTCCGCTCAGAGTATAACCGCCCTCTGATTGGTTCTCATGGCAACGCGTCCACTGGTTACGCTGACGACTACGGCATACTACTACGACGCCAAACTCTGGAACGGGCGCTTAAAAGCTGTCGCTGTAAAACCACATGCCGTCGATGGGATCCCAACCAACCGAATGCCGCGTATGGTGCTTTACCAACGCGTTCTGAGTACGACTGTAGAATCGTCTACTTACAGGGGTGTTTATGCTGCATGTAACCTGACCTAGAGAGTTTTCTCCATCGCTAACCTCGACTATAGCGGCGGACATAGGAATGTCGTGTGATACCGTGTCGCTCAGAACGTGATCGAGCGGTTTAGGAGGCAGCTATTCCGAGAACCCTCTTATGCTTCGTACGGAATCGAGACTGTCAGAACTGCGGCCCTCATTAAGCTAATTAGCAGACATGGTTTGGAAATTAAGGGGCTCATGACGACACATATGTGAAGAAAGCCAGTAGTCACTGAAACCAGGTGACCGAAGTAAATATTAAGTCACTGAAATAACTACCACCGAAAGCTGAAGATTGGACAGCCGCTGTCGAAGCTCGTTGGTAGAGCACCGCACGCGACATGCGAGGGTCGTGGGTACGAATCCTTCTGGCAGCATGCGGTTATTTTTTAGAACGCACCTTTTAGGCTCCCGTTTCTGGCTTCCGCGTCGTCGTCGTTGTCGGCGCTGTTGGCGTAACCGGTTGCTCAAATGGCAGAGCGAAACACCACGTTTAAGTTGAGCGCCACGGAAAGATCCCAGAGAGTGGCTAGCAGCGTAACACGGCATCTGCCGCTACGCGTCGAAGTGGTCGGCGTCAAAGCCCACCTGACATACAGATGGCAGGTGGCAGATAGTAGCGCAGGTGGCAGATAGTAGCTGAGCGAGACGCCACTCTACCGCTGTGATGGTAGATTTCTAATCTACTATCTTTCAGGTAAAAAACGATTTCACTAGTAATTTGGTATTCATCAACAACACAAACAAAAATATTTAGAAGCATCCCCTTTGCTTTCTTATGTTTGAACGACTGCTTGCTTTCTTCGTATGTACTATCGGGGACAAAAGTGGTATACTCCACGCGGCGGGAGCCGGAGCAACGAAAAACTGGGGCATGTTGGCGAACTCAAGCACGAAACATTGAAACGAGCGAAATGACATGCCTGCTGATAATAAAGGTCACGCATTGGCTGTCTCGATCCCAGATGCCGCCTGTAGATGGCGTTGCAACGCAGTTTTTCTTTGGTCCGGCTCCCGCCGCGTGGATTACACCACTTTTGTCTCGATAGTATACGTCGCTACCAGTCACATAAAATCTTTAAAATCCCTAACTTTGTATGCTAAATACTACAGCGGTACAGTATAGGTGAAAACACCACCCCTTTGAGATGTACTGTATGACAGTTACCGGGACGTGTCATGACTGTTGCAATAATTTTAGGTTTGGTTTCGCAGTTAGGCTTCCCTCCAAGAGCATCTAACCTCGACAGACAATCTGATCAAACCGCGCGATTACCAGTTCTATTCGCCCTCAGGCATGCTGCGTACAATGACATTCCTTTTCTCGCCTTGCGACGATCTCTATTCTTCTCCTCGCTGTGAGAAATATTCTGCGCGTGATATGAGATGTATTGAGGCAAAGTTCAAGGGACTCCGTGTTGGGAGAAAATAGTCCAATGTTGTTGCGAAGTCTCTGCCGTCGCCTTGAATCTCAAATCCGTTCCTGCCCTTTCTTTGCAAACTGCCATACACTTCGTTTGCCGCCGACATTTCGCGGCTACATCGCAATTACGCCTCGTGGGGCAACCATAGCGCTGTTTTCTCTTGCGTGGGGGAGGGTACGAAGCAGAAGGAGAGGGAGGGGTTGCTCGCTTATGCAACGCTTCCCTTCAGGACGTTTCAAGCAGATATACACATCCGAATGTTCCTTCGAACAAAAGTGGCCTCCGCCGTCGCGTGCTGGATTAGGAGAGAATCGACTCGACATCTTAGACAAAAAGAACACAGAAAAAGGCTTGGGAAAGACGAAGAGAAGGCGAAGAATGAAACAAGCACGAACAGGAAGCATGTTTACGCCATCCGACACGTGGACTCCTGATCTCTCCAGGATGAAAAAAAAAAAAGAAGAAACGGACAGAGAGAGTGGGGGAAGAAGCAGTGCCCGTCGCAACGTAAATGGAACTGGCCATTAAATTTTCACGGCAGGCTTGATTCGAAGTCCCTTTTCGAAGCGGCGTCTAAGACGGCGACGGCCTGCTTGCTAGCTGCCGGCTCGACTCGAACTTCCGAAGATTAAAGCTTGTCTCTGGAGGAATGCACGATAGCTGACTTTCTCTCCCTCACTCGTTTTCACTCTCTCTCTCTCATTTCGGAGTGACGCTCGAGCGGCATCTTTACAGAGGGTGCCACAAATGAATGTATAAGGCTGCGACTAACACGGCTGCGGAGGGAGACCAAATCCGAACCAACCAACAAGTCTATCCGGACGAGATACGAGTTTAAAAACAACGGCAGCAAAACCACGCCATTCCAGCCTATATTTTTCTGCTCCGTTCCGCTGATCGGGCGCGAAATTGCTCGCGTGCGACGTTCCCTGAATTTGGCGCAGCGCAATCTCAAACTTTCTCCTGCGGGCGCCTATAGCTTCGCCTTGGCTTTTTTTTATCAAGTGTGTGTTTTTTGTTTGTGTGCTTTGACCGAATCTCATTTGCGTCCTAGGCTGTTCTTAGCCTGGAATAAACCGAAGCTACTGAAGCGGCGCGTTCCGAAGACGACTGGATACAAACATCAACGAATGGGGCTTTCTAGGCGAATAGTCTGACTATCGGTTAGCTTGTAAGATCCTCTCCGGCTGGTTAAATGTGCACTAAGTACCTTTATCTCTGGACATAGGATAAAGCCCCAGTGGTCGCAGCAGAGCTTTACACTTCCCCTTTACCAGCATGCCCCCTCTCGGGAGCACAAACCACTAACTCCGACGGCTTGACCCACTACCAAAAGCCAGCACATGAAAGCCCAGTGATCCAGCAATACTTTGATTGGAGCTAGTTGGTTGTAGCATGACATGTTTACGCAAAAAGCGTGCTGGTGCTAAAAGACGAAGACAAAACACACAACACACAGGACTGGCGCCAACTTCCAACTGAGTTTATTCACTTAGTGAGTTTATTATTATGTGTGTTGTGTGTTTAGTCTTCGTCTTTTAGCGCCAGTACGCTTTTTGCGTAAACATATCAAGCCTAGTAATCCATCCTCACAAGTGGGAAGGTTGTAACGCTATGCCCTCAATGACGTCATCATTATGTGTTTCACTGATACTGGCAGCACCCGTTACGGTGCGACTTAAACCCGATGACGTTGCTGTTCCAACGTGTATGCTGTGACGCAAACGACTGCGAACAATCCGAACCTTCCGAACCTCCTGCTGTTCATCACTGCCGTTTAAAGCAGCTCTGAAGCAGAAAAGAACTCTACGTACGAATACGTCGAGACGTATGCACATATTTTCAACGGTGGCCCTAGACTTCATCCACATTGTTAACGTCATAGCGTTAAGGAGGTCGTGACCCAGAAAACCCGGCGTCGGCGCCGTCGTCCGGTTTTGACCGTGAGTGAAAAATCCAGGAAAAGACCCCAGAGAAGCAGCCCCGGAGGCAGATGGGCTACTTGGGCGCCTTTGTGGCGCCATCACAACCTGCGCACCGTAGTGTGAGCAAAGTTAAACTAATGATTGATCACTAGAAGTTGATCGGCAAGAGCAGCCTGGGTCACACAAGCCCCGCCTATGAAACGCCTGTCATCGCAGAACAGTGGCGCATCGCTTACCCGCTGCACCACTGGGCCAGGAGTGGTACGAGGACTCTCAGAGACCTATGAATGTAAAGTAGAGGATGAGCTTCTGCATATATGGCAATTAATTCGATACACTATCGCGTCAAACCTTGAAGGCGGAGCTCAAGTGTCGGCTCCATTTTTTTCTTTTTGTGCCTTTCTTGACCTTGCTATTTTTAATCTGGCCTGAGAGTTTTGGACATGCACGAAAACAGTTAACATGTGCGAAATAGAAAAGAAAGAAAAGCAAAAAAGTGCGCGCTAAACAGAAAGATTAGAGAGATCAAAGTGGTGGTTGTGTACTGGTTCTAATATCAGCTGGGATGACTCGTGCGTCCGGTCGAATTTTTTTTCTTTTTATACATTTATCGAGCTTGCTATCTTTAATCTGGGTTAAGTGTTTTGGACATGTAGAAAAACAATTTATATCCAAGAAATAAAAAAACCACAACAGTAAGAAAGGGGATGCTAAACAAAAAGATTAGAGAGATTAAACTGGCATTTGTATATTGGTTCTAAGTGTAAGCTGGGAAGGAGAATTTCGATAAGAAAATAAGAAGTGCCCTATCTCGACTCTCCCCCCCCCCCCCCCCCCCTTTTTTTTTTGACGATGAAGTATCTTCCAGAACGCGCGATCTTTACAGCAATTGTGAGGACGCCTCTTTGTTTGCGACCCTCTCAATTCGCTTGAAGCTGTGCAGCCAGGCGACCTGTAAGCGAGCAGAAAACGTTCAAATACGACGACGACGAGTGCGGGTAGCACTGAAAAATGTTTTGTTGCTGGCATGGAACACGGGCGAGAAAGGGGAAAAAGAAATAAGCATCTAAATAGAAAGAGGAGACGGAGCGCTTATAGCTGTTTTCTTAACGGAGTGTACTCATCTTTTATCGGCGACTGGAGTGAGTCGAGCGAGCAGGAACTTCATCGAGCGGGCTCTTTCTGAAGTGTCCTTTCACCCCCACCCAACTCCTCCTATCCTGAGAAGGGGTGGTGCGGGAACGGAAATAAGCGAGCCAGGCTAACGACGTTATGATCTCTGTCGCCAGATATTTTCGATATGAGCATTGCGGTGCTCAAGCCTCAAAGGAGCTGCGCCGCTCTTGAGTGGAGTCGCTCTTACAGTAGGGGGTGCACGCAGTCATGAGAAAAGCCCGGAGGCGCCCCTCCTATTTCGTGCGTACCTTGCGCCGCTGTGGTCAAGAGCGCTGTCAGTAGCGAAGAATATACGCCCACTTGTGCACGTCATTTCATTTATACGCTCGGTTAGAGTGATCTGTATGACCCGGTGTGCTCCATCACCCGTGGAAAACGGTGAATGTATTGGAAGGCAGAGCGTCGGTGTCCCTTCTATTAATTTTTTTTTTCGAAATTATTCAAGTTGGTCAACTAATTCAGTTCAAGGTGGAAAAGAATCCCTGTAGGATCAATATGGGTGCGTTTGAAATATGCCCGACTTCGTGCATCAGGCAACGGAGGGTAAGGAGTAAACGTAAATCAATAGGCCTAAACATAGAAACAATAAAAAATTTTCGCCGAATATCGATGAAGGCGAAATTCTAGAGGCCCGTGTACTGTGCGATGTCAGTGCACGTTAAAGAACCCCAGGTGGTCGAAATTTCCGGAGCCCTTCGCTACGGCGTCTCTCATAGCCTGAGTCGCTTTGGGACGTTAAACCCCAATAAACCAAACCAAACCAAGAAATTAACAATACAGTGCAGCCTGTGGTGTCAGAATCAGTGGCGTAGCCAAAAATATTTTTTCAGGGGGTGTTATACGCTGGTGGTAAAATAAAATAAAGAGAAAGAGAGTCTGCGCCCAAACAATTTCATTCCAAACAACAACATTTTTCTGCTGTGATAAAGTAGAAAGGTTAGTTGTTTCGTTCACTGTAATATTTACGTAACGCAAGTGCACACAGAACTCCGAGGACTTGATTCGTAAAGAATATTCATTTACTCACAAAAAATCACTTCTACGAAAAGCGGCGGATCTTTACAATATTTTCACATAATATGCAACACACGCTTTTCTCTACAGCAAAGTCAGCAACTGCGAACGAATGGCATTTGTAAACACTTCTATCCGATTCGAAGTGAACCTGCGCCCGGATGCAGAGGGTCTTAAAAAAAATGCACTTTTTTTTTTCGCGGTAGTTTATTATCATTTGAGGACACTGCAAAGAATCAAAAAGTAGGCTGACATGAAAAGGTATGTTTTATTGGGCGAGCTATGCCTACAAATAAAGGAGTACCATACGTCGTGCGATAACGAGGAAAAGTGACTATTTTCTGCAATAACTTGCTTATCCTGTTATAACCGGGACTATTTTTGTCAACAAACCAGCATTGTTCTTATTTTCGTTTTTACATTTTAATATATCGAGGCAGTGTGAATAACACGGGCGAAAAAGAAAGGGCCGAAAGGAAGCGGAATGCAGCGCTCATAAAAATTCGGGAGGTGTTCTGGCACAAACCCCCCCCCCCCCCCCCCTGACCACGTCCCTAGTCTGAATTGTACACGTCTGTTCATTGTAAACGGAAGAATGAATTTTCCCCAAAAATAGGAATTCTTCGGTATTCACCTAAATTTGAAAATGACTTTCGTATATGCTACGTCAGAAAGAAAACAAGTTACAAAACAGGTAACAAATGTGCTTGGAATACGTAATTATTGAATAATCATTGCATCAACTTTCGAACTTCGCTCCTTTTGATATTGAATTAAACTGGTTCTTACGAAGCGATTGAATAATCAAAATATAACAAAACTTTAAAATGTACCAGAGAACAATTTTTGTGTGGCAGTTTTCCGAATTTTTCGAGTTACTGCCAAAGAGCTCATAACCAATCAGAATAAATAAATAAATTGTACTGTGTTAGCTTACAGTAATACGGGTACAAACTTTACTTACTTCTATTACGACCACACTGGCAACGCTGATTTTTACAGCGCTACCGATGGTCTCTCCACGCTTTATGTCAGAGTCTCGTGAGCCACGTTTCGGCGAAAACCCGTGCAAATCCTCACCGTCTACCCTCTACCGACGCAATGCGGCTTGCCTCAACGTACCCCTTCGCCCTTCATGCGACTCCGATCTACGCTG
This sequence comes from Amblyomma mixtum, assembly GCF_055824585.1. Taxonomy (NCBI): domain Eukaryota; kingdom Metazoa; phylum Arthropoda; class Arachnida; order Ixodida; family Ixodidae; genus Amblyomma; species Amblyomma mixtum. The sequence continues at coordinate 80,294,178 of NC_143013.1, forward strand.
TCGCCCTCTATCGGTCTCCCTCAGCAACTCCGCTCGCTCGAGCTGCGGAGGCGGTGACGCGAGAAACCGCGTATTTGCCGACGTCCTCCGCAGCTACCAACACCGTTTGTCGTCGCTCATCCGCCTCGTTTCTCATGCTGGCGTCCTCGACAGGACAGGAGGAGGGTAGAAGAGGAGGTATGGAGGAGGGACGGGGGGGAGGGGGGGGGGGGGTGCAGTGCGCGTTCGCGCGTCCCCTCGAACAGTCCAAACCCTGCTGCCCTGTTTCCGCGGCACGTATGCCCTTTTCTTCTTCGTCATCCCGTGCTTCTTCGACTGGCTTCGACTTCCCGCCCACACGATGACAGGCCCTCCCGCTCGTCAGAGAAAGACGTGGCCCAGAAGTTGGGGCTAGACCGCGAGCATTGGTGATGAAATATATACCGTCGGTTTCGCACCGCGCTACAAAGATACGCGAAGCGTGTTGGTCCTGCCATGGTTTGGCTGGTTTGGTTTATGGGGTTTAACGTCCCAAAGCGACTAAGGCTATGAGAGACGCCGTAGTGGAGGGCTCCGGAAATTTCGACGTGCACTGACTTCGCACAGTACACGGGCCTCTAGAATTTCTCCTCCAAAGAAATTCAACCGCCACGGCCGGGATCGAACCTGCGTCTTTCGGGTCAGCAGCCGAGCACCAGAACCACTGAGCCACCACGGCAGCGGTCCTACCATGGATTCGTCTTAAAGAAATGCACCACATCTATCTGCATTTCTTTAAGACGAATCCATGGTCCTGCCATGGATTCGTCTTAAAGAAATGCAGATAGATGTGGTGCGGTGCTTGCACGGTGTTTCCTCTTACTCTTCTTCTCATGACGAAGTTTTCTATCGAAAAACCGCATTGGCTAGAGATGACCGCGATTGTGCTTCTGGTTTAGTCCACTACAGGAGCTTCAAGAGCAGTGTGACCATCCTCCAGAAGCCGAAGACTTTCGAATGTTTGTAACTGCCGCTTGAACGTTTGAAGAAAAATTCGTTGACGAGTAAGAAATAAAAAGTTCACTGGTACAAACTCTGTGCGAATATGCTTAGAAGCTGCGCGCTCTGGCCCACTTGACAAAAAATATCTTCAGTTCACTGGGGCTACCAACCACACACCAATGTTTTCTGTAATGTTTAGCATTGTTGGCACCCTTTCAGTGCCGTTATACTGCGTTATAAACGCTGTAAATGAAAAAATATGTCTTCAGCTGCCCATTACATAAAGAGGCTAAGTACACGCAGAACTAAACACAGACATAACATTTCTCTTACGCCAATTCTTTATAAAACAAAATCCCACATAAATAGTTTTTTTCCGCGCACTGTAAACGAATTGAATTCCATACTTCTAGTGGTATTACAGTTAGATAACTTTGCAGAAGATCTAGAAAAATTTCTGTCCCATAAACTAGGTCAAACATACGCAGTGTTTCCAAGCCACTCTTTTGTATGTATTTAAAATTCTTTAGTTTTTTATGTTTTTAACTGTCTATTGTTTGGCACAGCAATTCGCCCGCCCTGTTTGGGATTTCATATGTGCAGTTCTATTTTTTTTTTATTACTTGAGCTAGTGGAAAAAATTACTCCTTTTCAGCAGCACTGGTACAGCCTGCATCATGTTGAGTTTTTATCGTCGTTTTGCATTACCATGCCTCTTACTGTATTTCCCCTCCTGCCTGGGCCTGTTTCTGACTTGTAGTATTAATTAATTGATCATTAATTATTTAATTAAGAATGGCAGTGTTCAACTGCGTTGCGAAAAAGACATTTTTCTTTTCTTCGGAAATGTTGATTCACAACATTACCAAGGTAGGCTTTGTCAACTGCGCAAGACCTTCAAGTTAACGGCACTGCGAATACAGAGCAATAAAAGTTGCTGGAATTTCTTTTTTTTTCCCATCTACAGCGCTCACTTCACCCTTGACGATGGCGAAATACCTGGAATTTGTTAACCTTGTTTCGATCATCGAGCACTTCTTGGCCATCGCACGTCATATGTCTCGCTCCGTGTTCCTTCGTTTCTTTTTTTTCTTTCGCAGGCCTCTATAGTAACAGTCACGAAGCCAAGCTGTTCTAACCTAACGCTCCGCAGAAACAGTCGAACGAAAACATCGCTTTTCATTGCTTGGCTGCCCTGAAAGATTGATTGGACCCATTCGGGAAATCTACTGCCTCTTGACAGGTTTGGGGGCTTTGATTGCTCCGCCGTCTCTCTGCGTGCTTCATGATTGACCGGTCACTCAGCTGCCACCCACTCCGCCTTGCCATCTCACTCCCACCCCGTACAGAAAATTTTTGAGACAGCCTCTAAGGAAGTAATTACATGCAAATGCTGTGCTGTGCTGCGGGTGCAAATCTTTAACAACTGCCCGCCTTTCAATCATTACAGAAAATACGCCGTGAGTGACTCCCTGGAAAAGCTGTGCACGGATGTCGTTGACAATTTCGTGGACTCGTTGCAACATGTACCGCAGCTGTCTATAGACTTCTGTCTATAAAGTCTGTAGACTCTCTATAGACAAATCCTAGAGAACAGTCTATAGCCAATCCAAGTCCTACAGACAGTCTACAGACAATCTATATAAGTATGGCCATACACGTTTAGAAGACTTTTTTATATAGACAGTCTACAGAATATGTAATCTGTGAATGGACAAAATGAAATATCTGTAGGAAGGCAATAGAGTCGATAAGAAGTCTATAGACAGTCTATAGACCATTTTTATGAGGGGTACCAGCCCATTCCGAGAAGTCTCTGCTCAAGTCGGACACACTAGAGCAAAAGAATAGGAAAATGGCAAATTTCCTTGGTGCACTCCGATTCTTTCACGCTTTCCGTTCACCTTCTTGAAGAATAACGCTTCTGTCACGAATCAGTGATGGTGTAGCGGTGAGGAGCTGCACCAACACTGAACTGAAACACCGTTTTCAGGTGCAGTTTTGTTACTATATTCCACAAGATTAATTAGAAATAGACCAGCGGTTTGGGTGGAATTCAGGAAACAATAAAGGAAATGCAGTGCGGGCTAAATATTTTCCAAGAAAGGGCAAAAATATTTTTTTTTTTTTACACGAACTTGAGTGCCTTGCTTCAGCGAACTGATTTTCGTGAAAATATAACACCACTGAAAAGGTCGCAAAGACAGTTTATTCTAGGTTCTAGCATCGAAGACGTCCTTCGGCGATTAAACCCCATCGCCGCCAGAGTAGAAGCTGCCCTATACAAAACCTAAGGATTTTTGTGTGCATACTGTCGTGCGGCTGCGACACGTTGAAAGGGAACAGAAAAAAAAAATGTTATTAGCTTTCGAAAGAATTGCAATGAATAAATAGATACGTTCCAGCAGTATACTTCTCGTTCTCACTTTTGCTTCTGTTTTTTTTTTTTGCTGCCAGAAGTGTGGTGCTTGTTTCTTATTAGAATAACGGGAGGTCGGAAAGAAGGATGAACGCTATGAAAGAAAAGATCCCCATTTGTTACACTGTTGGGACACGGCGTTCATACGAGGGCCTCGTAACCGGAGTACACACAGATATAAAGGAAGATCGGCAAATGGACAAGGACTTGCTGGCAACAAACACATATGTCACTGTTCGGGACATACGCGACAAAGGATATTGGAGCGCCTCCTCGGGAAAATAGGCCCGTCGCATTAATTCTGCTAAGCCTTGTCTCAGCATGTTTCTTCCGCTGTCACATTTATTTTTTCCTCTTTTTTTGTTCTTTATGCTCTCCATTGCTTACGTTAGGCGCGTAATACGTTCGTCGAAGGATCATTTTTTGTTTAAATCTCTTCCTTATCCTCGTGTTGCATAACGGCGCTCGTAACGAGCTGCCTGGATTGCACAAGTTTTATTCCAGCCTAACATTCTTTCCTGTTGTGTTTCCTTTCACCTCTTCTAATCTAAGCTCCGCGTGACAAGTTTTTTTATTTTACGGAGACACATCAGTTTTGTTCATCGAGCACCCGACAACAGCAACAACGCGCCAAATATAAAACGACAATGATGCACCCACAATGGAGCCTTGTTTTATTATTCTCCCTTCTTCCTCTCCTCTTTTTTCCCCGCTATGGACATTTTAGAAGCACATACAATCCTTATTTACGAGGCTGCGTTGAGTCTTCTCTTCTCCGAGCTGGCATAAGCTTCTCTGGCGTTTCTCGTGTAGCTCATCAGTTCAGCTTCTTCTCCGTACTGTGCCCCGTTTTTCTTGCGCTGTAGAGAAGCTATGGAGCTTCTACGTGCTGCATTCAGTCGCGGTATTCCGGAATACGCGTAGCCTGCTTATGTGTTGTTCGTGTTCAACTTGTCGTTTGTTCGCTTCTATAGCTGGATCTAAGCAGGTTTACCCCGTATCACCAGCAGGCGGGACTTATTCCTGGCTGAGCACAGATGTTCAAAGACAACTTGACAATAAGAGACTTACCAATCATTTTTCTTTGTTTTAGAAGGAATGTTAAAATTAAATTGAAATTTTGACTCTTGCTTTTCAGTTCTTTGCAATAAAGGCAAAAGGGCAGAAAAATGATGGCACATGGCAGCACCGAAAACTGACCGAATCGACACCGTTTCTTCGAATTGAAGAACGTCGCTGTTCATATAGCTAAAATTGTGAAACAGTTACTAGTAATTCTTGTCGGATATTGCTGTTTCAAGGAAAGTACACGTGCACTGTGCACATAAAAACTATCATCGGAAAATTTACTGCATCAAGTAACTTGTATAACTACGCCAGCTGAGGCTATCGCTACCCCACCGTCACTGCAAAGTGATCGTAAAGTAAGCGTAGGCCCAAGAGGTGGCGCAAACGCTGCGGCTTTCGGCGGGAAACGCATCTGTCCAGCAAAGGCGATGCTCGATCGACATATACGGTGTTCTGAGCGGCATGCGTCCTCTATGGAAGTAAGTAACACATGCATTCAGGTACTAACAGTGGCGGAGATAATAATATGGAACACGCTTCGGCGTTACACGTCTTCTGCCGAGTTTCGTAACTGAAATGGAAAGTTTCACTGCCTCTGTGCGCAAGACCACAAGGTTGCATAAGTATCAGACGCAGTTTTATTACCGCTTGGAAGCGCATGAAAAGTATTTGGCCACTAACGCTTTTTTTTATATTATTCCGTCCGCGATTGCGTGTGCAGGTAGAAGCTATATTATTGGGGAAAGCAAAGTTCGCTCACTGGAAAGAAGAAATTTATCGTGTAATTTCTGCGTTAGAGTGAGGCTCTGTAACAGTTATTATTCTTGCGGCAGAAAAATATGCAGAGAGACAAAAAAAAAACAAGTATATTCTCCTCCTCTATGGTTTTGGAGCACCCACGAGTTGAAAGCTCGCATTTTGCGGCTACTTGTTCATGAGATCTATTTCGAAGCGCCTACTGCAAGCGAGTTACCAGTGTCATGTGCTTGCTGCGTCATGATGGCTTCGACTGACACGATGGTACGACCCTTGTGCTTCTTTGCTGTTCCTTATGCAAGCTTCTGTACTGGAGGTCAACTTTCTGTGGCACCGCAGCAGAAGTTAGGCAGGAACCGAGAGCAGGCGAGCCTTTGTTCCTGTGCCGTAAGGAGTGGATTGTTCGTGTTTCGGGCTAGCGGTGCGGAGGAGTGAAGGGGAAGTTGGAGAGACGGTGCGGTGTCGCTGGAATAGCAGTCAACTTTCTGGGACACTACAGCAGAGGCTAGGCCGGAAAGGGGAAGCAACGGGCCCTTGTACCCATGTTGCAGACAGTGGGTTGTTCGTTGTTCGCGCTAGAAGTGGGGAGGGATGTAGGGGGAGGTTGAAGAGACGGTGCGATGTCGCCAGGGTTGAGGTAGCTCACTTCCCATGGCACTGGGACAAATACGCATCTCCTTGCCTTTCCTACCTGTCCTCTACAGCAGTGCCACAGAAATTTGGCCGTGGATATAATTAGCCACCTTTTATATTCAATGAGCTGCTGCCAGTTGAGCCCAAGCTTCTCAGGAGGAGTGCCGCCGCGGTGGCTCAGTGGTTATGGTGCTCGGCTGCTGACCCGAAAGACGCGGGTTCGATCCTGGCTGCGGCGGTTGAATTTCTTTGGAGGAGAAATTACAGAGGCCCGTGTACTGTGCGATGTCAGTGCACGTTAAAGAACCCCAGGTGGTCGAAATTTCCGGAGCCCTCCACTACGGCGTCTCTCATAGCATTAGTCGCTTTGGGACGTTAAACCCCATAAACCAAACCAAACCTTCTCAGGAGGACTCCTACATATTCGTACGCTTGACATTGTTTGAAAAAGGAAAAACTGTGGCCCCAGAGAGATTCTTTCTTGACAGCCCACTGATAACTATCGCTATTACACCAACTTTGAAGCACCTGATAATGCGTAGTGAACTACGGCTACTAAGGAGAAGTTGCCAGGCGGCATTAGATTCCATTTCGACTTCAGCGTATGGTCACTGGACGATAAAGGCGGGTACAGCCGCAAAGGACACTTGCTTTCTTGCGTACGGCTCTCTTACACAGTTATACGTACAAACAAGTTTTTTACTCTTGCGATCATCGACTGAAACAAATGACATCTCTCTACATTACAATGCACTCGTCGCATGATTAACAAACTTTCTGAGGTCCTAAATTTCCTAAAATTAATCTTTCAAGTTCTTCCGTCGATAAGTACTCTCTTCAGCTGTAAAACAGGCAACTGACGTCACATTATCCGAACCCTGGACGCTGTTGCGGCTAAGATAAATACGGCAACAGAGTCTTTTAGGCTTGAATTTTCCTCCCGAATGCGTTGAGTGAGTGTAGCCTAATTCAGGAGGGTGATAATTTTTCTAATCTCTCTTCAGCGTTTTCAATGTTCCACGATCACCCCGTCCACATAGCTTGGCATTCTATGCACTGTGCACAGTCGACGATACAAAAGAAAAGCTTTTTGCCACTGCACTTAACTCTAGTACTTGCAACGATTCACAGGCGAGTAGTGTTGAATTTGGCGCAATGAGCATACATAAAGATACAGTTTATGGTGGTTAAGTGGATAAATTGTCCATAAAAGATGTAAACTAACCCCCTACGCGTGCCTGAATTGTACAACAGCCTGCTTAAATGAGTAGCGAATTTTACAAAAGGCCAGATTTCTGATCGTCTACGCTCTTCTATGTCCTGAAATCAGGCCGTGTGTGTAAGATTTGTGAAACTTCGGCCGAGAAATACCTAAAACGCAGCCGGAATGTTTCTCTCGAAGTACCTCCACCCCTGCTCTTAAGAGGAAAGCTTTACCTGAAGATTTCTTTCTCAGTCTGTTGGACTGGGAACGATGAGCCATGAAGCGGGCGAATCACCGCTCCAGCTAGTGAAACTGTGCCGCGTGTACCTGCACCTAAGCGAGCGAACAGGGACATTTAGAATAGGGTGACCCGGTTGTTTAGGGGCACAAGCGCATAGCAGGGCGCTACTGCGCAGGCACAGGACAATACACCCCTCCAGGCGTTGTTTTGCGCATGCGCACTGACATCCCGCTGTTCCCCTGTGCTCCTAACCGACAGGGTCGCCCTGTTCGAAAACTCCCTATTTTCTGAGGCGTAACACGTTCGTGGTACGCGTCATTTTTATGGTTCTTTCGAAGGCGAGCTCACTCTTCGTGTGGTGAGAGATATATTGCAATCTTAACAAGGAATTTTGTAGCCATTTTTCAGAAAAAAAAAGCAATTCACGAAGCGAACAAAACTATAGCAAAGAATGCTGGAAGGTTGCAATGAAGGCAGTACGTGTCGAAATGGCTCGAACTCCAGCACCATATGCGTGAGAACGTTAGCCTTACACGCGAAAGCTGAATCAGAGGGATGCACGTGAGATATGAAAACATTTTGACTAAAACAACAGAAGAAAACAAAGAAGTGTGTAGCTTTTTTTAGAGTCCTCTCGTGTGCAGGTAAAAAAAAAAGTACGTCCACCTGCATTTACGATGCGACATATTTGTCCGGAATAAAACTGCGTTACACGCAAAGCGCGCTTTTGGGACCGGGCTCATTCTACGCATCTCAAACTGCGTTTAAGGAACGGGAGGAAGACCACGGTAAATTTCTCCTCGACAACCGTGTCTTCACTACCCTCCTACCTTACTTATGCACCTGGGAAAACTCGCGACCATAAAGTGCGCACGGGTCATTCGCGTTGAAAAGGAGGAGCAGCTCTCTTCTCACGTGTCACGCGACACACCGGCGCCTCTGTGGGAATCGCCATTCCAGTCCCTGCGAGCACGCCCACACCCGAAATGACCCCCGACAAAACAGTGCCCGGCCTTTCTCTCCTGCCTCTCTGTCTCTCTCTTCCCCGTTGTCTTTGCTTTCGCGCCACACACCGTCGTCTCTGCAGCAAAGCACATTCCATTTCTCTTTATTTACGGCTCCGCGCTTCGCCGGCTCTCCCGTGTTTTGTTTCTGCTTTTTTTTTCTTTGCCTCTGCCAGTGTCTACCGCTGCATGCCCTCGGGGCCGATGGTCCGATGGGCGAAAACTCCGGCCTTGCGAGGAGAGCCGACCTTTCACCCTCACCCTTCTCTCTTTCCCACCTCCGTCCGTTCGCCCGCTTTTGTTCTCGGGTGCCCGTATGTCCGTGCTCTCGCTCTTGTTCACCGCTCCGCTTTGTGCGCGCCGGCTTCCTCGCGTTTGGCGTTTTTTGTTTTGTACTTTGTTTTGCATCTTTTGGAGGAGGGTTCCGACCCGCAGCAGCTCGAATACAGGCAGCGCCGACGATTCCTGGCGGGCGAGAATGGAGAGAGGAGGTGACGAAGCGATCACGGTCACGCGATCGCACTCACTTTCCTTGCCTCCCTGCGTGCCCGAGATTTCCGCACGCTTCGAAGGTTCTACTTGCTGCGTGACGCGACGGTGCGTGAGCAGAGGAGGAAGAAGGGCAAGGGTGCAGAGGAAAGAAGGAGAGTGGAGCGCCACTCACTTTCGCTGGCGCGGTTGCAACACTACCGCGGCGAGCCTCCGGTGTGGGCTTTCGGTTCAGCGAGTAGGCATCGTGCGTGTTCTATGCTAGACCAAGAAAGGAACGGTATACATCTCTGATGCCGATGCTGCGCGCTGAGAATACTTGAGAGCCCTGGAATACCTTCTTCCCTAACCTGAGAGGGAGATATCGGTAATCAAGAGAGGATGTTGTGAGCTGCGCAAGGCATCGTCGCGGTCGAGACGAAAGAATGAATTGACCGTGACTGAGTTCTTGCGTGTTGTACACTGACCGGTGCTCATCATATCCAGTTTTTTTTTTCTAATCTGTTCCGGAACGGCTCTGGGAGAAGCAATGCGTCTTGATATTTTTTCCTTCCTCCGTTTCCTTTTGCTTATTTTGTTTTTGTTTTTTTTCGAGTAGGGCAGCTGAATAATGAGTAAGTACTGGGCTCAGATTTGTTGGTGGGTCAAGGTGGTGACAAAGGTGCGGTCTCCGCAATCTCTGAAACAAGGGTTATATAAAAACGCATCTCATTTTCTTCTTTTCTCTGGTTCCGAAGTTCTGCTGGTGTTACTTGTTGCTAAGAATTCATGGGCCTCGTGTCCTCTTGAAGCAATTTTGGACAGGTGTTCTCTGTCATCGCAGCTGGACAACTTTTTTTTACAACGGAAACCTTTTCTCTCTATTCCATAACGACGACGGAAAAAAGGCTATAATGGTGTTCCCAAAAATGCCAGTATCTGTGAATGGCCTCGGGGTCGGCAATTGTAAGCCTACACCATCTCTGCCCACCTCCACAGAATGCACCATCCACCCTCTCCTTTCACAAAAATTCTGTCACGTGTGTGATGCCTAGGCTTAGAGTGGAAGTATCCATTACAATAAAATCATCAGTGATCATCGACTGTAAATCTAGCTGCTTTCGCAGAACTGTCGCTCGCATGTCTAGTCGCCACATTTTTTTTTTTACTTATGACACTCATTAGTGTCTTAGTTTATTGCGCATGCGAATATAGCGGACTGCAGCACTTTGTATTTGTTTTCTTTTTTTTTGCTGCGCTAGACACCATCCTCTATAGCTGAGGCTGGTGTCGCTCATACTCGGTTTAGTGTACCGCGCAAGCCAGTAACACAACTTGTGCGAGCATGCGAGGTGACGAAACATGTTCTCAATGACATGTATATCCTTTGAAAACTGCCGCCACGGTGGCGCAGTGGTTATGGTGCTCGGCTTCTGACCCGAAAGACGCGGGTTCGATCCTGGCCGCGGCGGTTGAAGTTCTTTGGAGGAGAAATTCTAGAGGCCCGTGTACTGTGCGATGTCTGTGCACGTTAAAGAACCCCAGGTGGTCAAAATTTCCGGAGCCCTTCACTACGGCGCCTCTCATAGCCTGAGTTGCTTTGGGACGTTAAATCCCCATAAACCAAAACAAACCTTTGAAAGCGAAGAAACGTCGTTACTCCGTGAGCTTAAAATGAATGATGATCAGTGTATGCAGTGGCTCATGAATTACGACAAAAAGTCATGGATCATGACTGACTAGAAGTGGGGATCTAGCACAGAGACCTGTTTGTGCAGAAGTGGAGGCTATTTGGATGATGAGATAGTGGTGACGACAGCAGCGATGGGGAAGAAGGCGTTAATGAATCGTCATAAATGGCGGGGCTACGACAATGCGACGATTTTGTGTCCGTGGCGCCAGCAAGCACTGAGGGGTGTCGCATAGGGATGAGAGTCCAGGATTGATTTCGCTCGATAACTTTAATGTCGCCTGTCCCTCCACGTTGATGCAAGTTCGTTTCATTATTACAAAACCATCAATGGAAACCCTCCGACAATCCCAACTTGTGATGAAGATCGGCGACAGCACACGTCAGGAAACTATGGAAGAGCTGAAAATGTTCACAACGCTGAGATCCTTTGCGGCCTTTTCCGTAGTTATATCTTTACTTTTTTGCGAAACTGCTCTCAATATCTCTTTTCTGGTTTAAAAATTGGCAGTGTTCTACCTCTGGTTAAACCTGGAGGATTGCGAAAGCAACGAGAAGAGAGAGAGAGAGGCGACGGAGAGCGCGCGGCAGCGGCGGCGGCCCTGGCACGCTAGCTATGCGCCGCTACTGCGCATGCGCAACTGGCGAGCGTGGCGACGGCACCTCTGAGTCACCCGCACAGCTACGGCGGCGGCGCGCAAGCTGTCGGCCGTGTGACGTCACTGTTTCTCGCGCATGCGCAGTATGGCCTTTCGTCAGCTCTGCAAAATGGCTCGGCGACTCGTGTAGGGTTGCTTTCGTAACAATATCTGGAACCGGTTTATTTTTCTTGGCAGCCATCGCAAACCTCAGGCCCATTCTCGATCGCGAATACGAGCTTATTCAGAAGAGGCCAATAACCACAACAAAAACTCAATATCGGTGTGTCAAGAAACGTCTTCGCTCCGTCGCTCGCTTGTGTGAACTGGCAAAAGCAAACTTTTTTTTTCCTTCGGAGAATTACGCCGTGAATTTGAGGCCAAAATTTCGGCTCTTTCTTCTGTTGCTCTTTCTTCCGTCCAGCTTTACGAAGGTTTTAGTGTGTATGTGTAGCCGAAACAAAAAAAAAACAGAACACAGAGAGTGAAAGGAAAGTGCCAATTTTCGTAGCTTGCCTCCGCACGCCCGGTCATTTTCTTTTTTTTTCGGTTTTGTTACTCCATTCCAAGTTTCTCCTAGAGGACCGATAAGACGCAACAGATATCATTAATCCATCCCCCCCCCCCGCTCCCCCTTACACTTAAGTCCAAAATTCGGCTACGTGACGGCTTCGAAGTCCAGCATCGAAATGACGGAAGAATAGCAGAGAGGCTGAAGGAAAGGGGGGGGGGGGATGGACTAAAGGCTTGCAACTCGGCCGGGAAAGGAATAGAAAAAGGAAGGGAGGGGCCCGCGAACCGGCTGTAACTGATGCCGTTCATCTAAGCCGCGTTCATATAAGCCTGATGCGCCTCGGAATTGCGCTGCTTGGACCACCTACCCCAGCCTTTAAGGTGTATAGGGGGCCAGACGAGTTCCTGACAGGTTTGCAATTTAGACGTTCTCTGCGCAGGTGAGCCCAAATCAAGGCGAGGCTCGTTCTTGCGAAAGACGTCAGGCGAAAGGGAGTTTTCCCTTAATACGTAGACGCTTGGCGAAATATGGTTTTCCCGGACGACAGTGTCCGGAGCTTGCTTCGTTTACGTGGTGAAATTTGTTGTCACAATAGGGAAGGGGCAATGTGTTTTAGCTCTTGATGTGCAGCAAAAGAACAAATGTCTACGGGCTGTCCGCTCACAAAAAAAAAGAACGAATAATTTCTGGGCGTTCCGGCGAACCTGGTGATTGAAATGCCTAGAAGTATAAAGGCACATGCATGGTCAGTTGGTTGGGATAAATACCAGGTTGCTGGTTAGCATGCCAGAGAAGCATTTTTTTTTTTTATGGGGGGGGGGGGGGGGGGAGCGGAGCATTCACGTCCCATAAAATAGTTTGTCCGTCACTTGACAGGCCGCTGTCGTTCCTGAGATTTCTTCGTATAAAGTTGGTCACCCTTAAACGCATATCTACGACGTAGGTTATTGAGGTTTAACGTCCCAAAGCGACTCAGGCTATGAGGGGCGCCGTAGTGGAGGGCTCCGGAAATTTCGACCACCTGCGGTTCTTGAACGTGCACTGACATCGCGCAGTACACGGGCCTCTAGAATTTCGCCTCCACCGAAATTCGGCCGCCGCGGAAGAGATCGGACCCGCGTCTTTCGGGCCAACAGCCGATCGCCGTCACCACTGAGCCACCGCAGCGGGTTGTATCTGCGGCGTGTAGAGATGTCAGATATTGCGAACAAATCGTCTTTGATAAGGGAGTAAAATATTTTATGTTGTAGGATCTCACTGTATCTGGAAGCTATGTACTTCGGCTTTCCGTTGTATCATTTACTCATTAATGGCCCATTCACGGACATGTTTATTAAAACTGTCGAAACCAACCTTTGCAAGGATAATGCACAGAAAAAGAGAAAGAGAGATCAAATAACTCCATCTACCTTCCGATTCGTTTTCTTGATTTACACCAGCTGCCTTCAAATATGAGCTCTCGTGATACCAGGAAAAACGTCAATTAGGATGAAACTGGCTTCTTGACCCCTTTCGTCAATCTTGTTAGTGCTAGTTCCCACTCGTCGCAGCATAACGTATCTTCAAGCGGCCGCCGTGGAGGTGCAGTGGTTATGATGTTCATCTGCTGACACGAAAGACGCAGGTTTGATCCCGGACGCGGTGGTCGTACCTCGAGGGAGGCTATATGCTAAAGGTCTGTGTACTGTGCGATGTCAGTGCACGTTAAAGAACCCCAGGTGGTCGAAATGTCCGGAACCCTTCACTACGGCGTCCCTCGTAGCCTGAGTCGCTTTGGGACGTTAAACCCTAAAAACCCTATGAACTATATACGCGCTTCCAAGGCGCACACGTAAGCCGAAAAGAACGTCCGAAGCCAACCGTTCCAACGTTAACGTCAAGAAATCTATTTAACGCACTATTATTTGTACTGCCTCTTCCATTTCATCCTTTATGGAGTTAAATGAATTTCTTTTCTTTCTGTTCTTTTTTTACATTTGCGGAATTCCAAGCGAAAGCTATTACTGTACGCCTGGGGTCGTTCTAATGTGCCTCTCCTCCGCTCGATTGATTTTTTTTCTGGCCTGCTTGACGACCCAGTGCAAGACATCGAAAGTGGCAACGATTCCGATTTCGATTCGAGCAGGCAAGCAAATGAAATGCAATACATTTCGTTCCGCTTCTTTTATTCTTTCCTTCTTCCATCTCCTACAGTGTTTCTCACTGTGAAGGTTCTTGACAACATATACATACGGGATCGTCCGTTTTTCCATTTTTTTCTTTATTTGTTTCAGCTTTTGATGTCCGCCAATTTGGCCTGGCTTTCGGATGAAAGAAACGGACCGTTCCTATCGCTTGCATGTGAACGCGTGCGGAAGTTATTTCCCTTCGGTCTCCAGGCCTTTTCCACGCAACCTTTTTTTTTCTGCCCGCTTTTCACCCCGCATTCCTCTCGACTTCATCCCAGGCACTTCTCCTAACATGTTTTGTTTTCCTTTTTCTCACTTTTCTCCCACGTTTGGTTTTCTTCCTCTCGAGATGCTGCACGGAGTGAGAGGCTGGATGTCTATCCACTGCCCTCTCCTCCCCTTTTTATCGACGTACACGTTGAAACGTGCTGACTGCGCCCACCTGTCCCTTGTTACAGTCTCGTCGTTTCTTGGTAACTCGAGGGATTCTGCCCAATCCCCCTCACTCGCCATCCTCTCTCCCTCTTCCTTGCAGCCTTTCGCACTGCTTTGCACGCTGGTCACGGGCGAAGTCCTGGTCTGTCGCTGCAGACCCTCAGCGCCGTAAACGGTTGTCGCGCACCCCTCCCCCTCTTCTCTCGTCACTCTTCAATAACCCTTGTGTCCCTGCTGCAGTGAAATACGAAAACCTTTGAAGAAAGCCAGCGTGGTGGTCGTTGGCCGCTTCTTTCGATATTTACATTCTTTTTCCCCTGTCTTGAGACCGGCTTACAGTGTTTGCTTCGCGCTCTACCAGTGATCAGCTTGCTTTTGCCTTTCCGTATTCCTTTTTCCTGCTAGTGACTTCTCTGACATACTTGCTTCTTTTCCTCCCCGTTCGAGGTTTTCCATCTTTGCATTCATCAGGTATACAAAGGGCGCAGAGAAGGTCATTAATCTGATCACAACGCACCGTGACACGATAGTCACTTGTAGGTTGCCAACTGACAACACACCTCTCAGTTTATCGCTCACGTTTTCTGTTTTTTCCTTTTTTTTCCCCCTACGATAACAGTACCACTGGCACTTGTCGAAAACGCTTGCGTCGTCCTTACGAAGCGCAGGAAGTTTCTGGACTTGGCGCTACTCCCCTACGAAGCGACACCTCACCTCACCTCACCTCACCTCACCTCACCTCACCTCACCTCAACTCAACTCACTCAACTCACTCAACTCACTCAACTCACTCAACTCACTCAACTCACTCAACTCACTCAACTCAACTCAACTCACTCACTCACTCACTCACTCACTCACTCACTCACTCACTCACTCACTCACTCACTCACTCACTCACTCACTCACTCACTCACTCACTCACTCACTCACTCACTCACTCACTCGCCTGCTTTTCCTAGCTCACTCTAATGTAAACTCATTGAGAAGTTGGGTCATATACTAAATAGGTTTCTCTGCTTACGGTGCGCTTTTTGAGCAGGTAGCTATCTCAGATTCCAAGAATCTGAAATGGATGATATTTCCCCGTCGAGACGAAAAAAACATGTTAAAAAAGACGAAGACACGTCGTTGTCGCCGCCAACCACTTCCAACTCCCTCCTTACTTCAACAATTGTTCGTCCTCGAAAGAAAGACGACGGCGTTATTCGTGCAAAAAAAAAATAAAATAAAAAAGTACTAGTGTAATATCGCACGATCCGGCCTCCTCGCACAAGGCATTCGTTCCTTCATCGCGGAAAGAAAGACATGACCGTTTTTTGGAAGCCATGATCTTGCTCATTTCCCCCTTCACCCTTTATTCTTTTTCTATTTCTTCTTCCATCCCTGAGAGACATTTCTTGCAAAAAAAAAAAAAAAACAGGCACGCGTAGCAAATGAAGGAATCATAAATGTGAGCGACGACATACACACCGCCCGTGCCGTGTCGCAGTCTCAGTTCCCGCTATGTCAACAGCCCGCCAGCGCTTCTCGCTTCAACCCCATCGCAGCCTCTGAGCGAAGCAGGGCTTCCAAGAGCTCATTTGTCTTCGAGACGAAGCCGCGAGGCGGCGCCGTATGCACATTATGCGCGATCTTCTCTAACGACAATGGCGCGTTACTTTCTCCCCGGTCGCATCGCAAAAAAAAGAACAAATGCAGAAAAAACAGCAAGAATAAGCAAACCGCTGTTCCTATACGACATCCTCATCCCCTCTCTCTCTCAAGAGGGGTGCAGTTTCTTGGATGCTGAACGCGATGGCATCAACCAGGACAGTGTTCGCGCATCGTTAGCATATCAAGATGAGTGGAAACTGTTCGGTGCTTGTGATTTATGTCCTGGTCTATATTAAGTATAGCTGTAAGCGAGGGCTATCCGTCAATCACAAAATCTGGCAGCGTCTTAAGGGCATTGGAAAATGCTCCTGTTTCTTTACTTAATTCCAACTCCAGGCTTCACTGCAAGCATTCATGAGAAACGCTCTAAGGCTGCAATCGCTCTGCGTTTTGTGTTGTTCCTGCTGTAAAGAAACATAGCGAGAGAAGGAGAGGGAAAGAAAGAAAGGAAAAGTTAACTGCCATCCTGTTGTCTTTCTTTGCGGGAGCACCCCACTTGTTCCGAAGCGGAAATGCCGACTCAAGTGGCCTCTGCAGCGTGCCTAACTCCTTCGCATTGTGCCGGTCTCCAGACCTGCCTTGTTTTTGTCCTTTTGTTTTTTCGCCCCGCGCTGTTGTAGTTGCTGCTTCTGCTGCCATTTGTTTCTACGGAGAACGTCGCGCGCAGTCGTCGCCCGCACTGTGGAGAGATCTGCGATATCTTTCACATGGTGTGGGCATGCACTCAGAATCCTCACCTTCCCCCTCCCCCACCCCCACCCGAGAGGCATGGGAGACTGCCCTCCTCAACTGCTCCACACTGGAGTCCCAAAGGGCTCTGGTCAAGCGGGCGCGAGACGGGGCCTCGCCATGCGGTGTCCCGGACTAAGGACACCGACCATGCAGCAGGGTTATTTTTTTTTTTTTTAACCCTCAAGCTCTCTTTGATTAAAGTTTTTCACCACCACATCCCCGTCGCCAAAGATGACGACACTGTATGGCTTGTATGCCAGCGTTTGTTTAACCCGGTTGTTTCGTCTTGTCTTCGCTCTGCTGATTGTCTCTTTCTCACCCCACCCCCCTTATCTCGGTTTCTTCTCCTTTCTTCTTCCGCGCGCGTTCCTGAAGTATTTTCTGCCCTCCATTATCTCACAATGCTGCCACCAGACGGCAGCTCGGAAGATGAAGATCAGTGGTCTGGCTGGCCCCTGCTATTGTCGGCTCCGGGAACCGACCATTGTTCCTGGCAGTAGCGCCTCTCAGCCGTCTTTCTTTCACTGTCATTCGCTTTCTGTCCTGATTCTTTTCCATCCGCCAGGCTGGTTGCTTTTATGGGTCCTTCTGCATGTCTTCAATCCCGGCCTCTCCGACGCATAAACTGGCATTGTGGTGGGCCTAGCTCCCTCGCTATCCCTAATTCCTTGTCCGCCATCACTTCTCTTCCAGCTTCCTCCGCAGCAGTTCCTATCCGGCCAACGAAAACTTCGGTAATTGAAGTTTTCTAAGCCCTCTCCCCCCCCCCCCCCCTTTCTACCACCCCGCCTGCGGAACCTCTTTCCCTAACTGCCTTCATCTGTGTAGTTACTCCGGAATTTCCTTTCCTCAAATACAATTTTCATTTTCTTCATTACGCCCCTCTTTCTCTTTCTTATTTCACTCCCACGTCCTCCCTTCCTGTACGGTGCGGTGCAGGTGTCCACCTGGATGACATAGAATTACTGCGCCATTTGCTTTCCTCAAAAAGCGTTGCGTTAAAAGGGCAAGGCATCCCGCCGAACGGGTAGTGGTATTCCTTGGACTCCCTGGGAGTGCTACAACACGCTATCGCGTTCCACTCCTAAAGGCGAAGCTTAAGCGTCATTAATTAGCAGTTAATTAGTATTTAGTCATCAATCAGTACTTAGCCATTAATTATTAATTTGTCGGTACTTAGTAATTAGTCATTAATTATGTGTGACGTCATCCAGTGGTGAGGTCACCAGTGCCACAGAGGCAGTCAAAGTGGTGCGGAAAACGCTTTCGCCTCTACGCACTTTAGAGAGTCAAAGTGCCCCCTGAATTTTTTTAACAGAGTGACATCAACTGCAAAGATTTCGCCGAATCTACCTTTACTTTTCTGTTGGAGATTTCGCGAAATGGTGGACAAGTATAGGAAGTCGGATACTGCTTTGGTGATCTCGATAAGTAATGAGCGGAAGCTTATCTTGGGTGAATAAGTAATCGGCGCCTAGTATTACGTGTGGAGGCTCCTTTTTACGCGAGTGTCCAGAGCCATTTCAGTGAAGACAGCGGAGGCAGTGCCTCCATCTGTTCTTAAGCCAGATATGTATCGTACCTTAACCGAAGATCTTCGAAACCAGACTAAAGAGTTTCTATTTTAGGCTCTTTTCCCGTTCAGCATCTCGAAAACTGACAATTTGGAAGGAGTGAGATAATTTCCTATCCTGCAATTTTTTTAAGCTCCGCGAAAATCTCTCCTCCAAATTTAACTTTCCAAATACCGGGAAGAAGGGAAAATTTTCGATTGCAACATCACTGCCCTGACCATCGTAGAACCAGTATTTTGTTGCATATTCTGCGTTAACACAAAGTAATCCGTAATCCCCCCCCCCCCTTTCCTCTCCCCCTATTGGTAAGAGGTTTTCTGCCGAAGTTTCAAGTGTCCGATGATAGAGACGCATCTTACAAGTATTTCTTACTCTTCTTCTTCTTCCTCTTGGTTCATCTACTTACCCTTGGTTCATGATTTCAAGGGCAGGTTGCTGTCAGTTTGAGATAATAAATTGGCAGTGGCTTAGCTCGGCTATGCCAGGATATACATATCGAAAGCTAAGGCGCGCTGTTCCTCTGTTTCCTGGGCGATTCGTTTCCTCAAGTAACACTTGTTGCTGGGCTAGTTGGTGCATTTTTCTTCGTACAAAAGCTAGCGCAAAAAAACACGACACACACAGGAAAGGTAGACAGGACAACGCGCTACTGACAACTGATCCTTTATTGGAAAGAAACACGTAATATATAGGCACACCGTCACCCACCTGGGCGTGTTGCCTGAACGGGGCGTTGCCTGAATGAAAGGTTGAGGGAGCATGAACGTTCGATGGGGACAGGAACAGGTTCGAATCTGCCTCTTCATTGCAAGGACTGTGAACAAAACTCTTGCCGGCCCATTCTGGGAAAAAACCGTTGTTTTAGGTAGAGGCCATGATCGAGTGTCCCGTGAATTAAAAGAAGCTTTTCTGATCAGAAAAAAGGGCGCGAATGCTGTTAGCGATGCATCTATCTTCTTGTATAAAACTGAAGAATGCTTTTTAGAAAGGTTTTCCTGAGGCGAGCATGTGTACAGGTTTTTTTCCCCCTCAATGTAATCTCAAGTGTTCAGCTCACAGGCTTTTTATCAGGTTTTTTTCTTGTTTCACGTGTTTTTTCTTTTACTGCATTTGTTACGTTTTTTATGCAATATCGTTTTGTTATCATCCTGTTGAATTCCTGTCAGTCATGTTTCTTTGGCCTTATACACCACGTGTCATGCTTTTAATGTTCTTTCGTCATTTTTTATCGTTTTTTAGCTACGTCGTGTTTTCAGTCTTTGTGTCTTTTATCGCTTTTATGACCCTTTACATCATTGTGACGTTTGCTGCAGCTGATAGGTGGGTGACGGTGTGCCTATATATTACGTGTTTCTTTTCAATAAAGGATCAGTTGTCAGTAGCGCGTTGTCCTGTCTACCTTTCCTGTGTGTGTCGTGTTTTTTTGCGCTAGCTTTTGTACGAGGAAAAGATTCGTTTCCTCTTCATCTCGTTCCGATGTCGATTCCAGGCCTCCTGCTTAGCAGACTTGTCGGCGTCCATACTGCCGCCTCATCTTTCGTTGCGGCGCATGCAAGCTATCCTTTTAAGTCCTCCGACATGTTACCATGCATGCGACACAGCTGGCGAAGCGAGCGGAGGCGAGCGCAACAACGAGGCAAGCAGTGTGACGTCACACGAAACGGTGGCGGCAGCTCCGAGGCGAGGCGCGCGGTGTGACGTCATGCCAGATGGCGCGGCGAGCGCGCGGCGTCCGCCAGCTGCGGCGGTTGCTAGGCAACGGCTCAAGGTCAGTCTCTGTGCCTCCTGAGAGCACCGCCACAGCGAAATCGCAAGTTCGTGGCCAATGTAGCTTTCGGTACAAAAGAGTTTTCGCTTAGCAGAGGCGTATTAGGGTAGACGTGTGCCGTTACCGCATGGCTGCTGCGCACGCGCAGTGGTGGGTATGTGCCCCTCCTGGTCGCGCAGCAGGCATTCGGTCTGCTATGGTATATGTATGCGCTATGCAGAAGCTAATAAAACGACCCGTTGTCACGTTGCGTGCTCGGATGAAAAACAAAGAAAGAAAAGAGGTTAAAACGGAATGTAAAAGCAGTAATGTTATAGCGCTAACCCTCAACGAGATACGATTCTAATATGGGCAAGCTCCTCCAAACGTGTGCCAAACAAAGCGTTTCTTTCTCTCTTTCTTCCTTTCTTTCTTTCTCTCTTTCTTTCTTTCTTTCTTTCTTTCTTTCTTTCTTTCTTTTCTTTCTTTTCTTTCTTTCTTTCCTTCTTTCTTTCTTTCTTTCTTTCTTTCTTTCTTTCTTTCTTTCTTTCTTTCTTTCTTTCTGTCTTCCTTTCTTTCTTTGCTTTCTTTCTTTTTTCTTTCTTTTCTTTTTTTCTTTCTTTCTTCCTCTCTTTCTTTTCCTTTCTTTCTTTTTTTCTTTCCTTCCTTCATTCCTTCTTTCTTTCCTTTTTTAATTCTTTCTATCTTTCTTTCCTTCCTTCCTTCCTTCTTTCTTTCCTTCGTTTTTTCTCCTTTCCTTATTTCTTCCTTTCTTTCCTTCTTTCTGTCTTTTTTATGCTTGCTTGCTTCGGAGCTGGGGTAGTAAATTAGACTCAAGGCGAGGTACGGTCACTAACAGTAAGAAATTAGCATTCTGTAACCACGACAGCGACAGTAGCTCGTGCTTCTACTCCAAAAGAGGCCACCCTTTGACTCGGAGCAACGAATTTTTGACGGCGGAAGTGTTACCGGGCGCCCCACTCCGAAGGAGTGGTACCATCAGATCAGGCAGTGTTGCTTGAATTAAATCTTTATTTCTCTGGCATACGCGCATATATGCTTATTGGATTCTCACACGTGTGTATATAAACTTTCAATGAATGAATGAATGAATGAATGAATGAATGAATGAATGAATGAATGAATGAATTCTTCGTTTATTGCTTGTTTGGCGTGTACGAACTCTAAATGCTGCACTTTTTTTTTCAGCGCTTCCGCTTTTCTCGTTCTCGAAATAACACAACGTTGAGGAAGTGGCAGTGAACCTTTCGTTCTGTTGCTTAAGCCAACAAGCTGTGCTGCCAAGCGAGCAGCTACGCCGAACTCGCCAGTCTCGGTCCCGGTGGAGAATCAGGAAAACGACAGCGGCGGCAGCCGTCATGATAGGACGGCGTAAAAAGAGCACATGATAAGCAGCTAGAAAGATAAAGTAACAAACCCATGGCACCAGCAATGGCGCTCCGCCACCAGAGCGCTCCTGGAAAAGGCGTTTAATGGACCGACGGCCTCCGTCCTTCCTGGCCCCTTTCCAACAGTCGCCCCCCCCCCCTTCCACCCCCGCTCCTTCCTTTCCGCATTGTAATGATATAATGCTCAAAATAAATGATGAAAGAAAGAAAGCTAAAAAAGAAAAGATATAAAGAGAACAAGGAAAGCTACGTGACCACGTTTTTACTTAATTTCGCCGTCGCCAGTGCGCAGCAAAATCTTCCCTGACCTCTTTTTCGTTCTCCCCCTTCTATGCCGCACCCTCGCCGGTTGGAGGAGGACCCACAAATCACAGCGGTGTGTCACCGCGCTCGCCTGCGCAGCACCGAGAGAGAAACCGTATATATCGAGCGGTGCGCTGTTGCGTTACGATGACAGTTCTCGGGCTGTCGCTTGCTGGGCAGGTCTTTATTATTTCGTTGCTCTCTCGCCGATGTCGTCCACTGCCGGCGGTGCCGGAGAATCTCTCCGTGTACATGTTTTGAGCCGCTGGTGTTGCCATCGTGGACGAATTTGTACACTCCGCGGTTGTCCTCTTGGCAGAGTTACAGCCTCGTCCCTTCAAGAACACTCTTCGTGTCTGAGACAGCACATGTTAGCTGGCTGGCGCATTGTAGCTGTCTCCTTTGTCATCCCCTTTCTTTTGCTGTTTCTCCTGTCCCTGTCTCCGCACTTTGGTGCAATATGACGTAGATGTCCCCCACAAAGCACCTCCGTACCCTCCCACCCCCCGCCTCGAATGGAAAGTGTCCGGTGAAGAAGTCGCGGCGTTGGAAACACGAAGTCCGTCTACGCGAGAACGAAATATTGAGCGATCAGGTGGACAGAGCGAGCTGTATAAGTTGTCCCCCGAGATCTTGCTCTTCTCGACGCTCTCGCTGTCTGAGAAACGGACGGTGGGAAACGGCGACAGCGCCGTAGTCGTGTGATAGTCATTGCGGCGCCATCTGGCGGAATGGAAGCTCATTTTTACACCGCATTCCTCTTGTCGGCACAGAGAATGGAACGAAACAAACAAAAAAAAAACCTGTAACGGCTTGTCCCTTTCATTCCTGCTGGATTTTAATCTCTGAGTCGTCTCCTTTTCTCTCTCTCTGGTGTGACAGGCAGATGATGGAAGAGACACATTTCTGTTATGATCACGAGATGGTGTATTTTAAATACGTGACAGTGAGCGCCTTCTGCTTACAAATTTGCTCTTCTCTTTCGCATTTCCTGTACACTTGTAGGACAGGCGTGTAGGATTTTAAGGAGAAAGCCTTTAATGTTTCATCGTTGTCGACAGAAGGTTGTCAGCAGAGGTGTCACGCTTTTCTGTTGGTCGAAATGGTTATGACGTCAGAGTGCGTGGATTCAAAGCAATGAGGTCACCCACAGATGCCTGGCGCCCCTCTTAGGAGCAGAAGTCAACTAATAAAAAAGATAGTTGTCGTCCGCTCCGACAGGGGGCGGAAGGCGTCCGTGGGTGACCACATTACATACCTCATTACTGCGAACAGAGCCTTGGATAGAACCGAACTCACCGAAGCAGAGAGAGAGTCGTGCGAAAGAAGCAGTCTAAGTGGCAGCCAAATGTGTAGCCAAATAAAGCACTAGTACAGCACGAACAGTCTCGCAGTCAATGACAAACAGTGCGCCAGGAAAGGCTTTCGCTTTGAAGCACTTTAGAGAGCCAAGGTACCCCTCAATTTTTACATTATGGACAAGAAATAGGCTCCTCAAAGCATAATCGCCTTTGTGACATGACAAAGCGATTTCAATGCCTTCTGAGCTCTCGTCATCCTGGGATTTCTCAGATTTTGTGCCAGTATTATCGTCAAAGACACACACTGAAGGACAGTGATGAGAAGTTCAAAGGGAAACACAGTGCTAGAAGTATTCCCGATTCCATACAATCTTCCTCAACGGGGCAGGAGACCGGCCTTAGCAGTTTGCATTCTACCGAATTTTTTCTAAAGCTTCCTTAAATGTTTGTCTGAAAATCTGCTTCTTCTTTCTGACTGCCTAGCTGTTTTTTTTTATTTGCACATAGATTTCCGTAGTGGTGCTTGGTTCTGGATGAACGCACTTTACGTGATCGGTCACAGACTACGGAACGGCTTGTGAGTTTCAGTACGCATAACTCGCAGAGAAATGCGCCTCGGAATGTGCTCCACAATCTAATGTTTCAAAAACCCCTATACAAGAGAAAACAGCAACAGCATAAGCGGCCTGAATGCATGAAGCTTCAGTTACCATCGTATCTTTCTTTCAACGGGAATACCTGCGTGATGTACCTCAGTTAGAATATGCCTCGTCGATAAGGGATCCGCATCACAAAACTTTATCTCAAGCACTAGAAGCAATACAGAATCGATCAGTCCGTTTTATCTTAGATAATTATAACCGCACTGCAAGTGTCACTCAAATGAAGGCTGCTCTACCATCCAGCCACTCGCTACCCGAAGGAAGGTATCACGCATCTGTCGTTTTCATAAAATTTATTATCATAACGCGTCACTCTAATCACTTTGGATTCAGCCAGTAGCATTTTTCTCTGCTCGACTAGGCCATCAACACAAAGTTCACATCATCATCATCATCAGCCTGACTACACACACTGCAGGGCAAAGGCCTCTCCCATGTCTCTCCAATTTGTCCTTTGCCAGTTGCGGCCACTGTATCCCCGCAAACTCCCCCCACCTAACTTTCTGCCGTCCCCTGCTACGACAATGTAAAACCGTGACGTTTTCCAATTCATTTCTCCCAAAAACTTCAATTGAATAGAACAAATTGACTGAATCTCTAGTAAATATTAATGACCCCGTTTTCTTCAAAAGCGCCCTGACCAATTTAGTGAGCTTTTCTTGAATAATGTCGTTTTCGTTTTCTTTACTGTTCTCCTTAGCCAGAATGCCCGTTCATTATTCGTTTGTCTTTTTTTGCCAATCGCAATTTTGGTATTGCGCCATCTGTTTGTTCACTTTACTAGTGCGTTCAAAGTGTCGTTCCTTATTCTTTTTGACACGTTGTATGTATAGTGTTGTTATTCTGCGCCTTGCATTTTTTTCCGCCTGATTTTTTATTGCCCCTCCCCTCTGTAATGTATCATACCTCAAGGGTATTTCAAATAAATAAATAAATAAATAAATAAATAAATAAATAAATAAATAAATAAATAAATAAATAAATAAATAAATAAATAAATAAATAAATAAATAAATAAATACAGTATTCGCCCGTCAATTACTGGCCTTACACTCATATTTGGACTTATTTATCTCTCAAAGACGTTTGT
This sequence comes from Amblyomma mixtum, assembly GCF_055824585.1. Classification (NCBI taxonomy): domain Eukaryota; kingdom Metazoa; phylum Arthropoda; class Arachnida; order Ixodida; family Ixodidae; genus Amblyomma; species Amblyomma mixtum. Next base: position 80,318,850 of record NC_143013.1, read on the forward strand.
ACTGCAAATGCTTAACAGGGCGAATACTTCACCTTGTTTTTGTTTTGTTTTTTTAAATGTAACCCTGTTTGCAAATTCGTGTCAGAGGGCGCGTGTTGATGAGGAGGATCGGGCAGAGAAAGCTGTTACAGCTCAATTTCTACAGCACCCTTGCCTTGCGTACTGGCATGGCTAAACACAAGGCTACTGCGCTAGCCGCTTTTCCAAAAGGTGTTCTATGCAGCAGTTCAGTCGCTTACCTGAAAACACAATACTCAGGACCACGACGTGGCGAAGATTTCGCGGATGTCCACGTCTGAGGCACGAAAGAGCACCAACCTTCGGCCACGGAACGCGTGTAGCTAATTAGAAATAGGGCCATGATCTTTCGGACAGCATTCTGGGACCAGATGAGCCGACTGAGCTGTGGACGGAATGTGCCCGTGCTCCGATAATCCCGGACTCATCGGAAGCATCCGCTAACGACCGAAAACGGCATCCAAAGCTTTGAGTGGAACTGGAGAAGCCAAAACGGAAGCTTAGCCTGCGCAGACTCTGGTCTCTTGTGAATACTTGGCAAAGAGAAACGTGATACCGGGAATGCTTCCAGCGGATAAATCAGAAGTCATCTTCAATGCTCCTAACGAAGAGCTAATGAGGACGTTTTCCTTCCGCTAATGTCGGGCTACAGGCCTAATCCGCGCACCGTATATATATGCAATTTCTTTGCCGCATGATGCACAAGGGACCGTGACAAAGTTTCTCATAAAATAAATGAAGGAAAGGCTTTGGGCATAACGAAAGCTACATCTCTGTTCTTCCTGAATTTCACCCCTTTGTTTTGAGCGCCATTTGAAAAATCCTCGCATTTCCGAAAAGAAAGTCATTTTAGCGCCTTGAATGATCGAAAAAAAAAACACACATGGAGAAGAAATCGAGGCAACATATAACGGCACAGAAAACATCAGAAGTATCATAGGAGAAAAAAAATATGAGGGAAAATGCATTACTTTTATCAGATGACAGGTCTCATTCATCTTCTCTCTCTGAATGAACTTCTCTGCTAAACGTTGAGAACTGTTCTACTAAAGAAGGATATTGACCGACTCAGTGGCCGGTATGTTTTAGCAGTGAGATAAAAAAAAGCAATGAGTCACTGCTTTTCTGTACTAAGGATTTAAACACTATTGTTTCGGCGAACCGAACACAGGACCAGAGCCTACGAATCCTTGGTCAAAACAAACACGGTTGTATTCTCTTTACGCAAGAAGACTTCAAAGAAGCGGACCTCGAAGAAGCATATGAAAATGACACCAGAAGGATCCAAGTCTGCTTATGTGCTCACGGAAGGACAACAAAAAAAACACTTCACGAGGAAAGCAGCAACCTTAAGTTCCTTGCCCTTTACATAGTATGCGCAGCACCTATGTCTCGAGACTACGTAGTGAAGAGGGAGCAACTGCTACGCCACGGTGTGTTTTTGTAGCGCGGCAATTTATTTAAAGTGATTCGGATTTCAATTTATTGACGCGCGACGTCCAGCTTGCGTTCATGCGATTGCTCAAATCTTTCTTTTTCTTTGCCCCCACAAACTGCCAGGAGATCTAAAGTTATACTTATAAAATTTAGAAAAGAAAAAAACGACCATTGTGGAGCATAAACCAGGTCCACTCGGCTACGGCTATGAAGCGATTTATTCCTCTCTGTTGAGGTTATCGAATACTTCTGGATCCTTGGAAATTCCTTTTTTTTTCCCTCAGCCTTTTTCTTCTGGAAAAAGGAGCGATAAATTATAAAGTTGGCCAGGAGATACCACGGGTGGATGTTTCTGCTACTAACTGTCAAGAGCCCCCCGTCCCCTCTTTTTATTTCGTAAATCCCTGTTCTCCACTCTAGCCTATAAATTTTTTTCATATTTGTAGTTTGCCGGTAGAATAACATTTTATTCACAGTGGGTTCCTTCTTCCAAAGTGAAACTCCTCGCCTACATCGTCTTGTCTTACGGTTGCTTACTTTTTCTTTTACCACTCCGATGACTTGCTTGTCTTCGTCAGAAACTTCTCTCCCTGAGCCCGGATACTGGAATGATATACAGTAGAAAGGCATTGGATCGATGGCTCTCTGTTCCGCCTTTGTATACCTCCGGCTGCCGCTGCGTGTATCCAGATTTTTTTTTTTTTTTGCACGCGTGGGGGAAAGGACGCGATCTGCCTTCCGATCAGTTTTGATTTTCACTATGGGCCGCCGAGATTTCTTACTCATCGTCTTCTCTGTGCTTCTTCGTAGCGGCCTCCTCCCGCGTAATTCGTGCGATGTTGGTGTGGCGGGGGTGGGTCCTATACCCTGTGGTTTTCATTGACCTCGGTCCGCAAAATATTCTCAATTCTTTCCTCTCTGAACCTCTTTCGATACCTTTCGTGCAACTGTTCTGTCACTCGTCGGACCTGGCGTAGGCCCCTATTTTTCAATGATGTCTTTATTTTGTCTGTGGTGCTCACCCAAAAGACCTTCTCCGTTCCCAGATTCCCCCTGCCCTTTTCTATTCATTTTTTTTTTCGCTTCGACGCGTGCATCTAAGACCACTTACCAGTGTAACCATCTTCGACGCTTGTTTGTTTTCCTTGCCGTCTCTTGAATTTCTGGGCACATATTAAGTGACAATATCGAAACCGGTAGCAGAGAGGCACTTATTTAGACGCCAGGCTTGAACAGACTCAAGGAATCTTGGGTCCCGTGCGAGTCGTCAGTTAATACGTCTTTAAGCTTTGAATTTCATATATTATCGGAGAAATTGAAGCAAATATTATTATATTCCATTATTTTAAGTAATGAACGCACATTTAAGGGATAATGTAATTCTTTTTCTACTGCAGAAAAAATTTGAGAAACCGTGGTATGTCGCCAATAAGCAACAATTAACATTTGATACATTTTAAGCAGCTAGTCTGAACTACTTGAAAGACCACGTCGAAAGGCGTTGAAACTTGGAAGGCCCGGAGATAGTGAGGAATATTTATTGAACAACTGTCTTCCAACTCGCCCCCCCCCCCCCCCCCCCCCCCCCCCCCCGCCAACACACTTTGGAATAGTTGTCCGATCGGATTAAAAGAGGTGACAGATTGTGTGACGCTGGTTGGAAACCTCGGATTTGCGCTGTCCTTTTCTTTACTCAGCGTCTTCAAATTGACAGCAAACATTTTGAATGGAAAGCGGTGTCAACTGAGAACATGTAGGCGTCAGATGTTGTGTGCAAGCTCTATGCAGTAATGAGGGCACGGCGAGCAAACGGCATGTAATTAATTCGTTACACTGGGTATTAAAATGTTGATGGTGGTGACGAATTCTTACGACGCAATGGCAAAGGGCGTCTACGGCCAAATAGTTTCAGTGCACAAGGTATTGTCACGTAGAGGTTACTGCAGTCTGCCGAACACGAATACAGCGAGAATCTCTTCTAAACGAAACTCTTTATTTGGGCTGACTTGCGCCCGCAAAGAACTGAATCACTCGGCGGCGGCGTAGCAACAAGCGTGCTCGGCGGTCGTCGAACAGAATGCCCGCCGCTCTAGGCCGTGTTCTTTTAAAAACTGATGGCGAACTTTCGAGATAAAGCTTGGAAAGCTACTAGAACACTCTGGAACAACGTATAGTCGGCTCCGCCTGGATGCGATCAATCGAGATAAATCTAGGCGTGTCTTGCGTCACAAACAAAGCGATAAAGCGGCGTGCCGGCAGCTTTGAAGAATGAACAAACAAATACTACAAACATTCGCGGCAGAATAGATTTCATCTGCGGAAGGGGCTATCAGTGACCCATTCCCCAAGCATTTCACCCTAGATAGGCCGAGCACAGGTCAGGGGAAAGCTTTCAACCAACTGTACACTGGTGGGTACCTGGCGGTACTGGATATCGAAACTTGTACGTCCCTCAAGTGAGGCGGGACCCAAACCACTAGGCCACTTCATCGGCGGCATGAAAATATTTAATAAGTTGTTGAGCCCCATGAGCACTGGTAGGAGGGATGGGAATCAGCCCGATGAGAGCCACTTCTACAATAATATTACTGTGAGTGAATGAAAAATACTGTCAGACCGTGATGCTTCACAAGAGGTAGTTGTTCGGGCGAGTTGGTTGCTCATTACGACAAATCGCTGCGTTTGTCGTCATGACGTTTCCATAGTGGGCTGTATGCGTGCGAGGACCGGTTGCTGAGTTTTAATAGAGCAATCTTTCACTAGAGGCATGGGAGTAAAGAATGTCTAGCACGCATTGGGGGTGTAAGCCTCTGACGAAGCCATTGGCCTTCGGAATCCGCCGGCTTTAATGAGAAACGCAAGCCGACGTCTCCCATTACTGTAGCTACTGCTGTCTTTTGACGTCGGGGGCGCCTAACTTACGGCGTACTAAAGGTTTAACGCTTCATAAACGATGGCAAAATTTGTTCACGTCTCTTCCTCCGGTCATTTCAACCTAAAGTACTAGTAGTTGTTGTTGTTGTGACTGAGAGAAGGATGAAGAGGAAATTGCACGGGCCTGCTACTGGCTCTAGCCAAGCCACCACCGCTGCCACGTGCAGATAGAGGAGAGTTAAAGGATCAAAGGAAAGAGAAAAAGGAAAGAAATGACGCGCGTCGCAGCAACAACTGCGTCCGCCGGAGCGGACGCTGCTCAAAAAGAAGCGGCCGAAGCCGCGCTCGCCGAAGCGAGAACAGATACTCCTCGTGGCCGAAGCCGCTCTCTAAAGTACTAGTAGGCACTGCGGAAGGTGCATGTTTAAGCGCCAGTGGTGGAATGTGGGAGGGGTTTCAGGATATATAACGCTGTAGCTATAACTTCTTCAGCGACGGATAAAGCGATTAACTACAGTGCTTTTTTATCTCTTTTTCTTGCGTCGAAGTTCTAAATATTTGTCTATTCCCGCCCACGCTACTTTTTGGCCTCCTACAGGAAGGTTTTGTACAGGGTAATCATCAATTAAGGGAGGAAATAGTCACTCTTATCCACATGAATACATTAATAGGGCTTACAAAGAAGAGCTTACAGGTTCCTCGGTATCTTTCGAGTTGAAAAATTCTTCCTGGTCCAAGACTCGTCTAGGGAGCGAGCGTGTGTTCTTTTGATGTCCGCGTGGATTACCCGAAGTCAATGCACTTAAATTATTACTCCGTTCATTAACATATAGTTCGCCTCGGAAAATTCCTAAATGGACTGGACTTACAGTTTGCCGTGCGCGCGGCAGCGGTACTTTCTTTTCTGGCTGCAAACTTGGTTGACTTTAATCATTAAATTTCTTCTAGCGTACTGCCCATTTTCAACTTTTTTTTTTAAAATACTCAACTTCAGTGCCGTTTGAGAATAGCAAATCCTATTTTATGCGATAGCATCGAAGCCTCACCGGAGCAAAAAACAGTCGGTTACCGACCGGCGTTACCCAGAACAAGAAACAAAAAACAAAAACAAAATATGATTGGCTGGCGGGCAGTGACGCCACCAGAGCAGACCAATACTATTGGCTGGAGAGACGCGACGTGACCAGCCCGGCAGTGATGTCACGAGGGCAGGCTGGTCTGTGTGAATCCTTCAGCTGCCAAACCATGACATGTGACACGCGGTGTACGAGGAGATCACGGGAATAGCAACCTGGGTCTCGTGACCCTACCGGTCACTTCCGGCAGAACAGCTTGGAATGCTATCGCAATGGGATCACATAATGATGGCATTTTTGTGAGCTTTAGTACGCGGCACTTCGAAACTAGGTCCAGCAGGGCCCTGAGCTTGCGCTTAGTGTCGATACTGAGGGCCATCCAGTTTTCGTATGCTGAACGTCATAACAAATATGTCCAGTGTAATTACGCGCCCTTCCACAAGGTGTCGCTACTTCAGCCCCACGACTCCCAGTTGCGTCACGGTATACCGGTAGTACGGGTAAAAAACGAAACAACAGAGAGTTTTGTTCTTTTGTTCACTGCTTGTCCGTGTTCGCGTCAAGCAAAACGCTGAAAGTTTCAAATTTGAACGACACCAGACGAGGAGACTACTGGATAGGCTCTGCGCTATTTCCTTTTCGAACAAGCTCGCATACAGGTCCTGCGGAAACGCTTGCACACACGTCATGTTTTGCATCGCGAACGTAAGCAGAAAACACCGTCAGGAGAGAAAGCAAAAAAAAAAGAGAAAATAAATCTTGGGTGGGTGCTGCCGGGCCAATCCTGCACATGTTCCAGTCGTCGACACGTGTGCGGGAGGGATGAAATGATGACCGGAAGCGTTTTTGTCTCTTCTTTGCCCTACTGTGTTGGTTCATCTTTTGTGTTTCTTGTTTCGGGTGCTCCCAGTGCGTAGGGGTCTGTTGTTTGACTAAATTTGGGTTATGCCGACCTATCGCCCACGTGTTTCTGAGTTAAAAACAAAATACAAGTTGACACGTGGTCATAATTAGTTTTCTTTTTCCACTGCGGTGAATCAACAACTGCTAGACGTCCGGCTGCTCAGCAGCCGTTCGCGGATTCGAACACGGCCGCTGTAAGCGCATTTCGACGGATGTGAAATGCGAAGAAGCTTGTATATTGGCATTTCGGCACTCTTAACGGAACCCTAGGGGATCAAAATTAATCAGGACCCCTCCACTACGATGCGCCTCATTTCAGATAATGCTTCGTTTTGGATTGCAGAATCGATTAAGCTAGCCGATATTATTCAGCTATGTCTCTTGCATTTTTTATTCCCTGCCGAGGCACACTTACGTGTATTGGCATGCACACGGCGATCAGAGAACCGCTGTCTCTTCAATCGATGTAGCATGCCTGCGTGCGTTCTTCTGAGATCAGGTAAGCACCTCTGTAATACATCTTTCAATATCGAGTATTTAAAGTTGTCTTCTTTGCATTACGTTTGTGCTTGCAAAAAAGCGTGCTTTGCCTAGAATCATGGTTACGGTTCAGGTGGTGCTTGCTTTGATTAACAGTGCGGTTGATTCCCCGGTTTGTGAAAGTGTGTTCTTTACATTAGGCTTCTGCTAGCAACAAAGATCGGTTAACCAAGGGCTGAGGCTAAAGTCGGGGTGGTTACTCTGTACAACAGGGTCGTCATTGGCGGGCTTAAAGTTGACTTCTCTACATTATGCTTGCATTTGCAACAAAGCCCGCTTTTACGACCTGCTACATAAGTTATACCGTCCACGCGGGCACGATCACAGGCGTCTATACTGCATGAGCATCAAATCTTCAAAAGCCAGGGCGCTCGTCATAGCTCGAGCCATAGCACACATCACTGCTCTCAACGCACACCATACGACCATTTGCACTGATTCGTACGCAGCATACCGAGACACCCTAAGCGGATGAATGCGAACCACATCAGCTCAAATCCTCCGAATGCTTCCTTTACCGGTACATCCCATCCGAATCCCCAAGGGTCCCCGGCATGAAGACATCGCCAGAAATGATCATGCTAATGCGTTTCTCCGCGGCCTAAGCGCCCGGGTGCCAGCGGATTGCTTACACTCCCACCTACACCGTACATTTCCTACCCCCCTGAGCTACAACGCAATTATTGGCTACTGCCGGATGTCAGGATATAAATTCCCGCTTCATCATACCTCCCTCAAGAATTGCCAAACCGCTCACTCCAGACAATTGCAGGGAGAATTTTTTTCTTCCTCTCAGGAAGGTGACGGATCGGGCTAGTTGGTAGATATACGTTATTTTCGGAAGCACTGCATTCAACACGGACACCGTGAGATAAATACATGTTAATTACAGCTCCTCCGAAAAGGTCCTTAACTTCAATTCGACTATGTTTTGCGCCCCACCGCCTACTCGTGTTTTTGTGCCTTATGTGGGGGAAACCTCTGGTACTTATCACTACCTCTCTGCCTGCCCGTTTCCCGACGTCGATGCGCCGCCCCCACGGGTACACACCTGTCTCCTGGGAGACCGCTGTTTTGGGCACATGCGCTTCCGAAGAGCTTAAGCTGATCCATAGGGCTAGGATGGAAGGGGCCCTGGACTTGGTCTCCTCGTCTATTCTCTCTTCTTTATAAGTGGTTGATGTCGTGCCATACACCACTGCTTTCGGTTACCGCAAGATATTGCTCCGCCAGATTTCTTACACTGCAGAGGTGTGGAAGGCGACCGCTTCCTTCACTGTGCTATTTAAGTACCTGTAATTTAATAACAATTTTCTGACAACCATCTCGTCGCGCTAATACCTTGCACTCTACATCAACAATTGTGATGTGGAGTGGCTATGACCCACGTGTGCTCTATCTACGCTCCTTGGACACTGCAGATACCTGTCAAGTACGAATGGGCGGATAATAAGGAAAATTACTCTAGTGAGACACGCTTGAATAATGTGCACAAGGGGACGTTTTTCTGCAGGATGCCGTCATGGCGTATTCAAGTGGAGAGTACTATACGATGACAGTGCTTTATAATGACGGGGGGAATTGAGATCAGAGATGTGCTTAGTGATTACGAGTGATGAAAGCTATACAGGCCCTTGATGATGCGGCAATAAATATTTGTTGTTTTGTGCACCCAATAAAGACTGGGGTTTGAACGTTGTCCTGCCGTGTCTGCCTTTAATTTTAAGGTCAGCATAACATAACACATATTTCCATATGTTAAACATGGTTTTTGTACAGGTTTGAAGGAACATTATAACCAGATTTGCGTTCAATAAAGACGCCGTTAACAAGTATTCTGTAGCGAACGACGCAGACTCCAGAACCAAAGAACCATGGACATTATAACGGTGTAAGGGTGGCTGCACCACAAAAAAAAAATTGTCTTGGACGCAAAACAAAAGAATATTGTATTCAAAAGCTCATGACATCTTCTCATGACGTCTTCGACTTCTGCCGTTCGGAATTACGTGCAAACAATCTCAAAACATGATTCTGCTCATGAAGCAGCTGCACTTTTTTTCAGTGTATACCTCTTCTCTTACAATCATATTTTGTTATGCAAAGTACAGGTCTGCGCTGAGTGAAGTACGTAATGCAGGGCAGAAGATTTCTGCCCCGCAGAACAGCCCTCAAAAGAAAGACACAGAGGTCCATTATTGCTGTATTGGCTTACTTTGAGTACTCCCCAAATACTTTGAAGAGAGCACTGGATAAGGAGAGCGAACAAATACGAAGGAAAATTAAGTGCGGCCAGTTTGTGCAAAACTTCCGCCTTTGACTGTCACAACTTTCTGCTTCCAAGCATGATGTTCCCATATGCACGTGACTTCTATATCGGACATCAGTGAGACAATGGGTCATCAAAAAACGGCCCATTCTCTGCCTAACTCAACCTCTCCTACAGAATTAAATACTTTTACATAATTACTACGCACGTTACCGGGGTTATTGTGTGATGTTGCAACGTATAAGTTTTAAGCATACTTTAAATAGCTGAGACTCTATTTGTGACCACACCTCAGCTAAGTTATTTCAAGAACTGACTACTTATGGCTGCATGCAACAAAAAAATGGCACTACCCAGCTATCGCGAGGAGCCTCATTTTATACCCTTCGATTTCTAGTCGAATGGTACGGCATTACTTGTCGATTCGAGAGCAGTCTTTGCCTCTCCTCGACAATAAACTGGCAGAAGGGTTCGCAGAGGTATATATCACCCGAAAGATCGTCTCGCGAATAAATTCAAGCAACTGCGTGCGACCCAAGCTCGAAGCGCTTTGGAGATCCTTCAGAATTCGTCACCGTTTGCGAAATAGCAGCTCGTCTCGATGCATAGCCACAAGCGTGAGCGCTTCTCCTCCCTCATTGCCATTTTCTTCTTCCGTTCGCCGTATAAAAATGAATGTGAAGGTAATAGCAACCAGGACGGGAAAATAAAGACGCACTTTGAGACCATTCCAGGAGCTCCAGACTTTCGCCCCGAACTTCCCGTTGGCAGGGATGTCGCCATACCTGGTTTACAAGAAAGCATGAAGCGGTTAAAAGAAAATAATATTCGATAAAGAAAAATAAAAATGGCGGCATACACAACGCTTCGCGAATCGGCGGGAACCTTTTGTTTTCAATCGCGCCGTGCGAAGCAGCTGTCGGTGATGCAATGGGGCAGGAGGTTGAAGCGAGGAATGGAGGTTTCGCGCGTTTATGCAGCGATTATATATTTTCGTTCCTTCCTGGGAGTGCGTTTTTTCTTTTGTTCTTTATATCTTTTTTTTGGCTGTACAAAAACACGCATGTGCAGGTGGGAGAGCGGGGATATGTTTGAAAGGGAGTCTATACGTGAAAAAATTGGAGGCTTATCAAGGTTAAGCCCAGTGGATGCGAAGCATGTTAAGCAGCTGTCTCAGTGTGGATGGGGCTAAGTAACGGAGACGTGGTTTTAGGTTAATCGTCGTACTTTATTCTTTGCACCCGACAAACACACTTTTATGGTCCGTAAATGCATGACTCTTGGTTTGCACGTCACTTATTCCTGGCGTTCTTCATCGGTTTCCGTAGCACGCAGCAGCCTTCGTTTTGCATTCCTATTATTAACGTCCTTAGCGTTTGGAGGCATCTTCACCGCATACACGCCCGGCGCAAAGACGCTGGCGCGGTTGCGGGCCAGAGACTGACGCGACGGCGGGCGCGCGCCGCTTCATCCCTGGCGTGACGTCACATATCACGTGATGCAGCGATGGTGGCGCCGCTGCCGCGTCGCGCGTGACGGCGCGAACCGAAGCGTGGAGGCCTCCGCCGGGCGACGTCCGACGGCGCGATATGAGGCCCCATCTGCAGCCGGTGTGACGTCATCACGTGACGTCACATCATGTGATCTCACTTCAAGGTCAATGGTGGCCACCGCCGGGAGGCGACCGACGGCGCGATATGAGGCCCCATCTGCAGCCGGTGTGACGTCATCACGTGACGTCATGTCACGTGACCCCACTTCAGGGTCAATGGTGGTCACCGCCGGGCGTCGCGCGAAGGCCCGAAACCTACGTTAATATGCTTCGCATAAAATTCTCCGAATTGTTTCGAAGCCCTGTTGTTGAGCTCACCAGCATGTGCGCTTGCTCGCCTGGTTTGTTTGTTTGTTTCGATTTTCCTATTGCACTCGTTGCTTTCACTCGCGAGGAAGAGGTAATATCTATGGCTCAATCTGGGATCAAATATCTAAAAGACGCTGCGTGGTAGGAACAACTCCCGTGTGCTCTCAATGAGTACCAGAGAGCAATATCTATTACAAAAAGTAAAAAAAAGAGAACAGGACAAAAAAAAACTGAAAACGAAATTGTATTGCTGCGTGAAGATTTTAATTACAGAATTATCATGCTATTGTTTGTTGTTCTAATTGACTAACGTTTTTTATTTTGTCGCCGTTCGCGCAGTTAGAAACGAAGATTTAAGAAGTTTTTGGGGAAGCATTTAAAATTTCTTGACCAGAATTGATTCTTCTCGACTGTGCATTTAGGTGCAAGATCCCTCCTCTTTTTCTTTAACTGACTGCAGTCATCTAGCAGGACCACCAATTTTCTAGGCGTTGGGGCGCTTTCTGAATAAAGCAAGTCATTTGTTTTGAATGTCTCGAATGTTTGCGTAATTCTGCTGGGGGAGCATAGCAGGATTAATGCAGCGCACACGAGCAAGCCATATTCTGTCTCCGCCTATTCTACACCTTCCAATTGAAAAAGTGGCGCATCTTGTCGTAAACGCAAGTTTGTGTCCTCTACATTTTATTGTTCCTTTCCAAACATGACCCCAGCGAATATATTTGCTTAATCAGTGCTCTCAGCTTTTTCTTACTCACATCTTTTGCGAAGTGCCTAGTGGCTTGTACAGGAATCACTGGAACTCATTCGTTGCACGCGAACTTATTCGACTCATTAGCGGCTGTAGCTCAAAGGTGTTGTTCTCCCTTCAGTGGTTCACCTGCCTGCCGTCCGTTTCGGTTTGAGCTGCCTGCGAATTGCTCAACTGCTCAGCACTGTCGGCAAAGTCCTGTGCTCATCTTCAGTGGTATTTTACTCGCGCATTGGCGAGCGTGCCTTTAAAAATCGCGCCTTAAAAACTCGGGGGTTGGTCCAAACGCTTATCACGACCTGGCAAGGCGTGAGGTCGGATATGTAGTACACATTAAAATAAGGGTGAGTGTGGTGCCAGCTGTAGAGCCTTTATAAAAGAAAAGCTCTGGTCGCTCATTGCGAACAGCGAGTCATGCTTATCGTGGCTCATACCGCTTTATCAATGCGAAAGCATTATATGATCTCTCTGTAACAAAACCCGTCGTTGTTGTCCAGACGAAGCGCTCTGAAAAATGAAATGACGTCATCAGCACAGCTGCCATAGCAACCGTAAGAGAGTCAACAGAGGACCCAATGTATTCATAGACACCCAATAGCCTTCAGGTCAAACGCCTTTAAGGTGAAGACCTTTAAGGCAAAAAACTTTAGGGTAAACACATTTTACATAAAGACATTTACCATAAATGTCTGACCTAAAGGACTTTACTGCAATGCTCTTCAACCTAGAGGTACTCACTATAGAGAAATTTTAGACATTAGTAATGGTTACGAGCTAGTAATAACTAGTACACAAACATAGTTAACTAGTAGCCTACGGTGAAAGAGAAGTGGTTTCGCATTCATAGTACATAATTAGTCTTAAGTGCCCTCTTTGCGTCTCCTTCCACTGTCGTGTGTTTCTTGTGATTCTTCGGTCCCCTTATGCCTCACTAAATGGCCTACAGCCACACTCTTATCAATTACATTCCACCGGAACTTCGGTGACCGTTCTAGTCAGTATTTAAGTGAGCCGTCGACTTACGTGCGAAGGTATTGAGAAACAGAACTGCAGCACGCGGGTTTAATGTCGCCGAAAAATTTTTCCAGATATTGTGCAAAGCACGGAGTGCCTCTTTTAATGCGCATCAGGAACGCCAAGCTGTATGCACCCTTGGAGGATCGCTGCCGTTAGGGTACGACATCGTCGAAATTAGACATTGCGGTTGCTTGTTGAGCTTTAATACTAGAACAACATGACGGTGTTTATGTCGTGCCGAAATAAGTGTTGAATTCGAACTCGGTGCTAAAAGGCGCAGTCTTCGTTGAAGGGTTTTTATGGCCCCGTCGCTAGTCTAATACTTATTGCGCTTCGTCAAGTTGCCTTGATTGAATGTTGGTAGCCCGAAGCTTCCTGCGATATTCCTACACATTATTCTTAATTTCTTCTTTTTCTTTTTTTTTGCTTTGCAATTTAGGGGACCTATACCAATAACTACGAGTCGCCCTATGTAACGTATCGACCACTATGCGAGTAAGTACTTCGTTTGGTGAGCTACTGAGGACGACTATGCTGCCGATATGGGCTGGGATTATGAATTTTCATAACGCTACCAAACCTTCATCCCGGCACAGTAGAGAATAAATTCTGGGTGTTGATGTTATAAACAGTCTCCTTTTATCCAGCCATAGCAGTACGTGTCTCGTTATTTCTGCTGACTGCCTGTCTTTTTGCGTTTTTTCCTTGCAGTGACGACTGGTCTGACTTCCAGGTCGTGGTGACGAACTAGGAGAAAGTTGCCGTGGGAAGCCTGTCCACCCGTTTACATGGCAAATATTGCAACAGCTTTGATCGGCACTACTCCAGACTTGACACTTCCACCAACCTGCGGAACCCGTCGTTCACGTAGTTCTGGAAAGTGGGCTTCAACTCCTTCCCCGGTCTGGGCCCCTGCTGTGGACGCTGCAACCGCACGTAGGCGGGTAATGATCACTGACCTCTTGTGACCTCATGTCTGCCATTGAGGTCAAGGTTCGTAACAAACACGTTCAAGCCTTCCATCAGCCTCAGCCAATGACTAGCCTGAAATGCAGCACACCGGTGCCGTTAAACAAGCCACCTGTCTCATCTGCTCTATTACTATACCCTCTCCATCCACTCATTTGGTACTGTCGCTCTCCTGCTGATTCTACCGTAAGTCCGGAATTCAAGCTGGCACTACTCAGCTGTTTGTATCACTTACTCTTGTAGGTGCACTATGAATTGTGATCACGTATGTCTTCCGGGATTGGTTCGCTTTAAGCTTTAAGCCTGTCTTCTTGTTAGCTGCAATGGCTGTTCATTGTGAAGGTACCCGCGATACCCCTGTATCCTCCCTTGCTTTCAGTTTCGTTTCGAATACCTTTTCTCTTGCGCATTGAACCTATCATCATTCGGAGTTTTTTCGCTCTAACCGGCAACCAGCTAATAAAAAGAAGCAGTGTAGGTTTATTTGCCATCAGGGCCTTTTCGTTCCGTCTCTCCAGATAACGGGTGCACGCGTGCATCACTAAACTTACTTATCATGCTATTGCTTATCGGTGGTGGTCTGACCAACTGCGACGCGATGTTGCGAACGAAAGAGAACGAAGCGCTTCAACACTGTGCTCCCAGCACCCTTTCGCATATCTACGCTCATAAAGTAAACAGAATGATTTATAAGTTTCGGTTGGTTGGTTTGGTTGGTTTATGGGGTTTAACGTCCCAAAGCGACTAAGGCTGTGAGATACGCCGTAGTGAAGGGCTCCGGCATTCGCATGGCTAAGACCCAAGGACAGCTTCCACCTTGAAGCCAAAAATTGGAGGACGCTTACTCCTCCCTAGATAACAAACAAGCAACACTCTGGCGCAGACTACAGACACACTCTTTCCCCTCACCCCTTACCCTAGCCCACTATCATCCATCCTTCCCCACTCCGGCATGTGCCCTATGCCCAGAACCCTTCGCTTCTTCCCTCCACATCCCTTCCCTCTGCCATGCGGACCCTCCCCCGTGGGACCTAGAGAACCTCAAGACCTGGGTGGACTGGGAGACCTTGCTGCGCTCGGAGGACCCGGCCGTGCAGACCTTCGCCACCGGCCGGGCTGCCAGTGTTATGGACCTTAGGAACATAAACACTTGAGTGCAGTGGGGTCGTGCGGGGACCCCGGGGCGTGCCCCGGATTCCTGTTGAAATAACGTTTCTCTCTCTCTCTCTTAAGCTTCGCCTTAAGGAGTGGAACACTACAGCCTGTTGCAGCGCTGCCAGGGTGTCCACGGAACGCCATCACCTGTTCAGCGCGACACCTTGCCCGTTGCAAACAGCTTTGAACGCAACGCATTTTTGAAGCGAAAAGCTTGACTACCCGCACCACAGCCGCGCTTCGCGTGAGCCGTCGCAGCCAAGATTTGCCCCAGCTGTGCATGCGCGAAACTAAGTAACGTCACATGCGCACAAATAAAAAAATAAAAAAAGACAAACAGTGTGCCAGGAAACACTCATATCTCCGTGAACACCCCAACCGCGCCGCAAGGGAAGGACAATGAAAAGAAAATTGGTTTTAAGGAAAGGAAACCACGGCTGTCTCTCTCATATCTCGGTGAACACCCGAACCGCGCCATAAGGACCTTTAGAATAATGAAATGAAATGAAAATTGGTTTTAAGAAAAGGAAATGCCTGTCTCTCTTATCTTGGTGTACATCCGAAAGGAATGGACACCACAGTGCAAGTCTCTAAAGCAACCTTCTAAGACAGCACCGTATTACCGCACGCGCGTCTCCTCCTCCGCCTACATACAGGCAGTGTGTGGACGGCCGAAAGCCTCCACCGTTATCGAGGTGCTCCCAGCGCATTGTGCGCCAACTGTTACAGCCATGACGTCAAACCAAACACAACTGCAGCTTTTCGCTTGAATATTCAGGCTTAACCAGAGCTAAGCCACTGCCTAATTCTTTGAATAGAGTCAGTAATTGTCTCGCAGCTCGGTGGACACCCGAACCCCGCCTTAAGGAAAGGGAGGCAAATGGGAGTAAAACAAGAGAGAGAGGGAGAGAAAGAGAGAGAAAGAGGTGCCGTATTGAAGGAAACGAAAACTGGATTTGAAGCAAGGAAGTTCCATTAACTGTCTCACACATCTCGGTGGACACCCGCAACCCCGATTATAGGTTGCCAGTTCGAATTCCTGCCGGAAGCTCTCTAAAAAGCTTGTTTATGCTTCTCGAAACGCTGAATGGTATTGCACCATCTGAGGACATTCTTTGGCAAACGGTTGGCATGATAGACTTTTATTGCGAAAGCAGTATTGCTCGAGGTTTCCGCTCTTGGCCGTCGTCCCGTAGAATCCACCATTGACCTTTAGCGTGACCTATGTGTGACGTCATGTCAGAGGTGTCGCCGCCGCTGCGATTGGTGCGCCGCTGCTTCAGCAATTCTACTAGGGTTAACGCTCAGGCCTCTCCACACTATCGCACCAATCTGCCGCCAGAACCACAGCCAATTTTTTTCCGGCGCGCAGTGTCGGCACCTACAACTACGACATTGATGGCTCTTCTTCCGAACGAGCTGTATATGCTGGTGCGTAAACGACTGCGTGTGGGATACTGAAAGAGCGCCGTACACAGATAAGAGATCGCTCTAATACGCTAAACCACAACATATCGCATTAACAGCTGTTGCTGAATATCGCGTTTACACGTGGTGACCGTCATGTCATTTGTTGTCGTTTTTTAACCTTAACCTCAGAGTAAGAAATATGTGGGTTGTGAGGCATCACATGCGAGCATGGAGTGCTAGCCTGCGATAGCAGGATGCAGATGAGCAGTGGGAGTAGAAATTAAAACATGGCCGCGGCACTCACGCGTGTTTTACATTATGGCAGAGGGGCGCGAGTGGAGGGCGCTAAAGCAACTGGTTGGAGCAGTTGCGTTTCCATGGCGGGAGTTTCCGCTCTCTGTCGATAGGTATATATGCTACATCGCCCACGAGCAATTCGTGTTTGGCAGTTCGAGTTGTTTATGGTACCTGTTTAATTGGCTCACCTTACATGCTTAGTGTCATGTTTTCTTGTCAATGTATCTGATAACCTTGGCATGTGTACACATGTAAAAAAGATTTTTATGCGAAGCATATTACTAGAGCTACACTACAGCCCGTCGAGCGCGGCGGTGGAGCTACCATTGACCTTTAGCGTGACCACGTGACAACATGACGTCACAGCAGAGGAGAGATGGTCTGCCGGCTCGCGCGGTCGGCCGCGGCGGTGGAGGCTCCACGTCAGACGCTCTGCAGCTGACCACGTGACGCTACAGCAGCGGTATAAAGCTGAGCTTGCCTCGCTCTCCGGGCAGTGGATCTGTTCTCGCTTCGGCGAGCGCGGCTTCGGCCGCTTATCTGTTTTTTTATGCGAAGCATATTGCTAGAGCTACCACTCACGCCGTCGCCGTGGGACCCCCCCCCGTGACACCGTGACGTCACACCACGTGACACCGCGACGTCGCACCACGTGACACCGTGACGTCGCACCACGTGACACCGTGACGTCACACCACGTGACATCGGATGAGAGAGCCGGCCTCCACCTCGCGCCGTCGCCGCGGGACCCCTAGCCGTCACACCACGTGACACCGTGACGTCACACCACGTGACATCGGATGAGAGAGCCGGCCTTCACCTCGCGCCGTCGAACTGTGTTTCAACCAGTGCGGACAGTGGTGTATCGACTCTGGTGCAAGAGTTAAACTGTGCTTCAATCAGTGTGGACGGTAGTGAGTGTAGTAGTATGTCGACTCGTTTGGAGCGTCGGAATGCCTATAGACGACAAAGGCGCGCCATGGAATCCTCCGAAGAACGAGAGCACCGGCTGGAAGAGCGTTTTAGAGCGCAGCTCTTTGGCGTCCGTTCCTGGGTTTCGCGTCGTCGTCGGCGTTGTCGTTGTCGTCGGCCTCGTAACCAGCTCCGCCCCCCTTTCATCCCCCCAGCGCTATCGGCGTCAGCGGCATCAGTCAGTCGCTGCTATCTCTTCCCTCCTCCCTTTATCGTGTTGTCCGCTTGCTGCGCGCGCTTCTGCCCCCATCGTTTGCCGCTGGGTGTACACGCCGCCCCCCTCCCCCCTCTTCCTGCGAGTCTCCGGTTGTCAAAGCGCCGGCTCGAACTTAATTCCTTTCTTCGCTCCTCCTCCAATGCAACCCCTGTGCGGTGGCAATCAGAGAGCCAGATCGGTGGCGGCGGATCTGTATATGTGCACCGCCCGAGCCGAAATTGCGAATACGTGTGAAAAAAAAAAAAAAATATGTGATAGCGCATACATGTGTTGCTCGATTTCTTTGCCTCAATCTATCGAAAAGGTGAAACAGC
The DNA here is from genome assembly GCF_055824585.1 of Amblyomma mixtum. NCBI lineage: Eukaryota > Metazoa > Arthropoda > Arachnida > Ixodida > Ixodidae > Amblyomma > Amblyomma mixtum. Next base: position 80,336,930 of record NC_143013.1, read on the forward strand.
TTATTTGCTGCGCTCAAATTTCGCATTAGGAAGTAACGTAATCGTCGGTAATTTTTTGAGCAGCGTCCGCTCCGGCGGACGCAGTTGTTGCTGCGACGCGCGTCTTTCTTTCCTTTTTCTCTTTCCTCTGATCTTTCAACTCTTCTCTATCTGCACGTGGCAGCGGTGGTGGCTCGGATCGTGCCACTAGGCAGGCCCGTGCAATTTCCTTTTCATCCTTCTCTCAGTCACAACAACAGCAACTCTCCGGGCACTTACGAGCCGGCCAGGTGTTGGGATGCCGCCTAGAAGCAGGACTGATTTGAACGAGAAGCGAAAGCTTCAGCGTGCCACAGAGACCGATGAAGAGCGGGATGAACGTCAAACAAGGAGAGCCATGTATTACCAAGCCTAGCCATCAATATGCTTCGCATGTGACTAGGCTTAACCTTAGCCAAGCCTCAGCCATTTTTCTAAACAGTGTGTCCCCCTCCCCCACCCCAATGTGTATGTTTATGAACATGCAGAGGCGCCCACCGAACGCGGTAGCGCATTTTCGTATTGACAAAAGCCTGCATGCACAGGACATCCTGGTAGTCAATACTTGTAGACTAACCCAAGTTACGACCGGAAAGACTTGTATCATGAGCTACACTGGCTGAGGTTGAGCAGTTTCGCATGGCTCCTGGAGAACCGAGCTGCGCATACGCGAGGAGCAAGTGACGTCACTACGCACAGCTGGAGTGCCTCGCCACGCGTGCTCGCCTTTCTTTTCTTAAAATGATCGGAGTGCAAAGCGTTGACAATGCGAACGCCAATAAACACAACGAACGCCGGCGGCCTACGGCTTCAGCGCCGCGTTCCTGGCTCAAAGTTGTCAATGCCAGCACATGCAGCGCACACCTGTCACTACCGCCACTTGGCTTAAAGCATGGTTGAGAGAGAGAGAGAGAAAACTTTATTTCAACAGAAATTCGGGGCACGCCCCAGCGTCCCCGCACAACCCCACTGCACTCAAGTGTTTATGTTCCTGCGGTCCATAACACTGGCAGCACGGCCGGTGGCGCTGGTCTGCACGGCCGGGTCCTCCGAGCGCAGCAGGGTCTCCCAGTCCTCCCAGGTCTTGAGGTTCTCTAGGTCCCGCGGGGGAGTGTCCGCCGGGCAGAGGAAAAGGATGTGGAGGGAAGAAGCGAAGGGTTCTGGGCATAGGGCACATGCGGGTGCCCCTGTTCCAAGAGGGCAGTTTGGTGCATGGATGAAAAGAACTTTATTACACAAAAAAAATCTTCGAGGGTGGTCCCCTACTGGTCCAGGTGTCCACGGGCTTGTGTTTCACGTAAAGCCCGATCCACCAGCCATTTCCGGCCGGTGGGCTGAGCCAATACCTCCTAGAAAGACTTGAGGCCTGCGCGCTGCGCGAGTGACGTCACATCCAGTAGGCGGATGGCCGCGTCGCTCGCTTCCTCCGCCGCACTTGGTGTCGCTTTTTTAGGATGGTTTAGTCCCTCTCTATCGACCGCTGTATTAAGCGCGAGTGCGACCGCTTTACAAGCGTACAAAAAGATAGGCGTGCGCTCATTTATAAAGAAAGGAAGAGCCTGCTGTGAAATAACTAGGGGCCTGGTCAGCTGCAGTGCACTTTTTAGAGAAGTAAGATTAACAAACTACTCTAGGTGAGTGAATAACTGATACAAAACGCGGGGATTCTGCAGTGCAGTTGTTTCGCTTCGCTGGCTTCGGCTTCAGCGGCGTGCGTCACGTGAATTCGGGATGATGGAGGCAACAGCAACTCGATCGTCACCTTCATGCAAAACTGTGTAATGGTGTCTATTGCAGCGTTCTACAATTACTGCTCCCATGGGGAGTTTATTGTTTGCTGAATATTCAAGAACGAGGCAAAATTTAGTCGTCAACCAAAAGACAAATTTCGGTTTAATGGTCATGGGCATGCAAAGGCGCTATAAATAAATGTAAGACAATATAATATACATACAGTAAACAGAACTAATGAAGCATCAAGGTAACAAAATTGAACTGCCAGGTAGTAACCACAGATTTGTAAAACAAACATACCCTTTAAATATGAAAACATAAATTGTACTCATGGTCACACTTAAGACTTAGACCATGTCACATACAGTAGAACAGGTCACTGCAACAAACATCAAGGAAACGAAGGCAGTCATGGTTCGCAGTCCAAAATAACACAAAACGTTTAGCAACATACGGTTAATCACAAAACATATATGATGAAAAACAATTGCAATCGACTAGAATGAGGAACTTGGTTACTTCTCATAATATGGCACTGCGAGAACAAATCAAAGCAATAAACAATCCACATACAAACAAGCACATGCTCATCTCTTGTTTTGGAACACTGTGGTGTGGACAGGTACGATGGGCAGTCCTTGAATATTGAAGGCACAGCGCTAGGGTCCAGTCGTGGCACCGGCAAAGTGGTCTCGATAACCTTTCCAGTCCTTGGGTCATGATAGACTGTTTTTTTTTTTAATAAAGCTCTCATGGAAGTGCAGCGCACAGACCTGAAAAAACGAAAACAGGGGACTGTACCACAAAAAGATATCACAGTGTCTGCGAAAGGACATTAATTATGTATACGTGCTCAAGGTAGTTTTTTTGTTTTTGGTATTGGCAGATTCTTTCCCGATGCAAGCACAGGCTGAACGAACACTTTTCGCAGAAAACACATGATATTTGGTGTTTAACGTCCCAAAGCAGCTCAGGCTATGAGAGACGCCGTAGTGGAGGACTCCGGATAATTTCGACCATCTAGGGTTCTTTAACGTGCACGCGTCTGTCGACACTCCTGCCGACGCGTCTGTCGACACGGCTGCCGACGCGTCTGTCGACATTCCTGCCGACGCGTCTGTCGACATTGCTGCCGACACGTCTGTCGACACGGCTGCCGACGCGTCTGTCGAAATTCCTGCCGACGCGTCTGTCGACATTCCTGCCGACGCGTCTGTCGACACGGCTACCGACGAGTCTGTCGAAATTCCTGCCGACGCGTCTGTCGAAATTCCTGCCGACGCATCTGTCGAAATTCCTGCCGACGCGTCTGTCGACACTCCTGCCAACGCGTCTGCTAACGACAGTATGAGGCATTAAAGGCTTTCGCCTTAATATGAACACGAAAGAATTTCGCTTGTCAGCCGTAGGAAGCATTCTGATAGTCGCCTCGTCCTTCTATGCGGAACAACGGATTCTAGGCCTAACGCCCAATATGCTCGCACTGACAATGAACTTTGCGCAGCGTAAAAGCGGGCATGAAGGTACACAACAAGCTAATTAAAGCAGTTCTTACCCTTGAAGAAGCTGTAACTTGGTAGTCCTTGCGTGGTATTGCACGCAGCCAGTTGTTCCGCTGGGCATCCTCCTTCGGAATCAGAAGACTTGAATTTTCGAGTCTTCGTCGTAGTTTCCCCGGCATTTCGGCACACAGTACTTGTAAGGCATGCTGATAGCCGCACTTCACTCCTTGACAACCACCACGCGCGCCGATCATGCGCAGGAACGCGCACCCAGTGCAGAAACACAGAACAACGCCAGAACGATGCACGCAACGGCAGGCTTCCTGCCGCTGGTCCGCGCGCGCCGACTGCGGGGTTCGTCGGTTCGTTTCGTGCGCGCGCGCCTCCCGACTCTCGAAGAGACGATCGCCTACCGGAAATGACGTTGGTCACGTGACATTTGGGAGCGCGCAGGCCTGAAGTCTTTCTAGGAGGTATTGGCTGAGCGGTCCGTAAAGCAGCCTCCCAGGAAGAATTAGTGGGATTGCGGATGGGCGAGTACTGCCTTTGGGGAAGGGCATTCCCACGATAGATAGATAGAGAGGGGAAAGGCGGGGAAGTTAACCGGAAAGGATTCCGGTTAACATTAGTTAACATTGCGGTTAAAGGTAGTGGAAAAGTGTGGATCTGGACACGCCACAGGTGGTACAATCAGGACAATCAGGAGGAAAGGTGAGGTGAAAGCATGAGAGACGGTAGGGTGAAATAAAGGAGCCTGTCTGTAATTGTCGCCATGTGGCGCTGGATAAGAGCGACAAGGTACTGTGGGGTGGTGGCAGTGTCATGCGGCTGAGTTGGTAAAATGTGGTGATTTGGTGATATGTATAGAGGACCGATGGGGCCTCTTGCGCAGGGTTGGGTGCTTGATCATCCGGGGTCCGGGAGGAGAGTTCTCGGGCCAGCGCATGAACGTGCTCATTACCGGGGATCGAGGCATGCACAGGGACCCACGACAGAGTAACCGTTCGGTCGAGACAGGTGGCCGTGGTAAGGATGGATGGATGGAAACAACTTTATTACAAAAGAAAAATCTTCCAGGGTGGTCCCCTACTGGTCCAGGAGTCCACGGGCTAGTGCTTCACGTAAAGCCCGATCCACTAGCCATTTCTGGCCGCCGGGCTGAGCGGTCCGTAAAGCAGCCTCCCAGGAAGAATGGGTGTGGTAAGAATACGGTGTGTTGCCGGCGTCGCCACGCCCTTTAGGTAGAGGCGATACGCGGTCTGGGAATCTGTGCAAATTTCGGTTACGTTTTTGTCAATGGTGGAGTGGGCCAGAGCAAGTGCGATGGCGGCTCCTTCCGCCTCTGCACGCGAATTAGTTCGGATAGAGGCGGCGGCCCCCACTGTGCCGTATTCATAGGCTGCGACTGCCGTGAAATATTCTGCTTGAGAATTTTGTCCGCGTCGACATAAAGGATATCGAAGCGGTTGCTGTATGTTTTGGCGTAATAGCTCGGTCGTGCCTGCCGCCTACCCTGATGGAGACTAGCACTCATATTGCGTGGTAGGGGCTTCTGATATATGTGATCCTGCGTGCGCAGAGAAATCATGTAAGGTGTAGGACTTGCTGTGGTGGGAATTGGTGGATTGAGACGTAGCTGTCGCAGTAGCAGTAGCCATTGTCCTGTTTCCATGCGACTCAGGTGGACTAATTGGCTGGTGCATTGAGCCTCTATTAATTCGATCACTGTATTGTGGCTACCAGTGGCCAGGAGACGTTTCTTGCTAACCGTCCGTGGAAGACGTAGGGCGGAGGTGACAGCTGTGCGTATTAGGATGTCTGCCTGTTGTTTTTGCCGCTGAGTGAGTATGTGGTATGGAAGGTGGTATGTAATGCGGCTAATCATTAGTGCATTTGCCATATTGAGGGTCTCACGTTCAGACAGCCCATGATTGCGTGCTGCCACCCGCCTGATATGTGCAGCGACCTGTTTGGTCTGTCTTTGCAAGAGCTGTAGGTGGCGGTTGCATCGAGTGAGTTGTTAATGAGAAAACTGAGAATCTTCACCTGAGGCACAATGGGCACTGGATTCTCGTACATGTGCAGTTCAATCGGGGGGTCACTGGGGAGGGGTTTCAGCTGCAGCAGTTCCGATTTATTTGGAGAGCAACGGAGACCTGTGTTTGCTAAATGAGTGGTGGTGATGTCTATGGCAGATTGCAGGATATCCTGGGCTGTTCCAAGGGATACCTCCGTTGTCCAGAGGGTTATGTCATCTGCGTATATGGCTGTGTGGAGCCCTGGGATAGCAGCAAGGGCCTTTGCCAGTGGCGCTAGGGCAATGTTGAAAAGTAAAGCATAAAGGTGACAGAACCACCCTTTGTGGGGTACCCCGGTTAGGCAGGGGGTAAGGCTTGGATGCAATATCCCCAAGGTGGAGTCCTGCCGTGCGTCCGTGAAGGAAGGCCCGAATATATTGCGATATGCGGGTGCCATATCCCGTGGTGGCTAATGTCATGAGGATATGGTCATGGCTTATTGTGTCGAAAGCCTTGTGAATGTCCAGGGCCAGTATGGCTCACGTAGCGGCTGTACGGCGCTCAGTGCAAAAGAGGGACTCTTTAAGTGCGAGAAGTACGTCTTGCGCCGAGAGAGAGAGAGAGAAAAAACGTTATTGTAAAAGGGATTCGGGGCACGCCCCAGGGTCCCCGCACAACCCCACTGCACTCAATTGTTTATGTTCCTAAGGTCCATAACACTGGCAACCCGGCCGGTGGCGATGGTCTGAACGGCCGGGTCCTCCGAGCGCAGCAGGGGCTCCCAGTCCTCCCAGGTCTTGAGGTTCTCTAGGTCCCGCGGGGGATGGTCCGCCGGGCAGAGTGAAAGGATGTGGAGGGAAGAGGCGAAGGGTTCTGGGCATAGGGCGCATGCCGGATTGGGGAAGGAGGGATGCTAGTGTGCTAAGGTAAGGGGTGAGGGGAGAGAGTGTGTCTGTAGTCTGCGCCAGAGTGTTGCTTGTTTGTTATCTAGGGAGGGGTGGGGCGGGGGGTAGAGCTGGCGTGAGGCTCTGTAGGCCGGCGTCAGCTCGCTGAATGAGTGCATGCGCTCCTTCGTGAATCCCCGATCCGAGGCCACCTGATCCCGGTTTAAAGAACCTCGGGCTAAAAGGTTGGCGGCCTCGTTTCCGGCATTCCCGGAGTGCGCAGGCCGATGGTCCGTGCGTAATTTTGGGTGAGGGTGGCTGCTTCCTGTAAGGTGTACTCTATGCGGCCGTCACTGCCCTGGGTGGCCCACAGGGTGATATCGGCGGCATAAAGATTGTGCTTCAGGTGGGGAATAGTTGCCAATTTTCGGGCGAGGGGGATGAGGGTAGTGTTAAAGAGAAAGGGGGAAAGGACGGACCCTTGAGGGGTGCTGATACTGTGAAGAGTGTTGGAGGGGGAAGACAAAGGGCCGAACTGTATCTCAGCCGTGAGGTCAGTGAGGAATGCTTGAATGTAGGCATACGTGCGCACACCCACATTCAATGGGGATAGGGCAGTCATGATCGCCTGATGTTCAATGCGATCGAAAGCTTTGGAAAGATCCAAAGCTAAGACTTGCCTTGGTGTGACCTGGAAGAAGCGGGTCAAAAATGTCGTGTGTGAGTTGCAGCATGGCGTCGTGTGCGGATAGATGGGGGCGGAATCCCACCATGCTATGCGGGTAAAGATTGTTGTCCGCCATGTGACTTGTGAGTCTCGCTAACAGAACATGCTCGAGGAGCTTCCCGAGGCAGGAGGTTAGCGAAATAGGGCGAACGTTTTGAATGGTAAGTGCTTTGTTGGGCTTGGGTATAAATATTACCTTCGCGTGGCGCCACGACTGCGGGAGGCTACCCTCCCTCCAGCTGTTTGGGCGGAAGCCGAATTGAACGTTGGAGAGAAAGCCTGTTGTTTTTAGCGACGGTTGCAGGCGATTGAGAATGACATGCTCGAAGAGCTTGCCGACACAGCTCGTTAAGGAGATGGGGCGCAAATTTTGAAGAGCGAGGGGTTTGCCCGGTTTGGGTATAAATCGTAGGCTGGCATGGGTCCAGGCTGATGGGAGCGTCCCAGCTTGCCAGTGGTTATTAAAGAGCTCCGTGAGTTCCTGGAGGGAGAGTTCGTCCAGGTTGAGTAGTGCCTTGTACGTTATACCATCCGGCCCCGGCGCTGTAGAGCGGCGAATACTAAAGAGTGCTCGGCGGACTTCGTTTAAGGTGATGTCGGCATCAAGTTCTGGGTTAGGTGGAGGTAGATTGGGTGGGTCTGCTGACTGAAGAGATGTGGGTATATAAGTGTCCCGTAGTTGGCCAATTACGGCGGTGCCCTTTCGGAGCTCTAGTTGTATTAGACGTTGTGTGTTTACTTGTGTCTGAGATTTAGTGGTTCTTGGTTCCAAGAGAGTGCGTAGGAGGGACCACGTGCGTTTAGTTCTTAATGTACCCTTGAGGTCGTTACAAAAGGTTGCCCAGTTTGCGCGGGCTAGCGTGAACGCGTATTCTTCTGCCTCGCGAGTGAGAGCGGCTATGCGGAGTCTCAATTTACGACTGTGTCGCTGGTGACGCCAGCGCTTGAGCAGTCCCCGTCTGGCCTCCCATAGATGAGCCAGATGTGGATCAACCTGCGGTGCCGTAGGGGTATTTTTAATGCGTTTGCTGTTCGCCTGGATGGCCTCCACCAGACGATCTGTATAATCGGTGACAGTACGGGGTTCGGTAGAATTAGCTGCGAAGTATGACCGCAATTTATCCCAGTCAGTGAGAAGCTGCGAACGAGGGTTGAAAATCTTAGAATCATAAGCAATAATAGTGGAGACTGGAAAGTGGTCACTTTCAAGGCTGTCTTGGAGCACCGTGTGGGATTTAACGATTATGTTCGGTGTGGCCCATGTGAGGTCGGGTGTGGTGTCGCGGGTGACACTTGTGCCAATGCGAGTGGGTACGGTGGCGTTTGTGATCAGGCTAAGGTTGTAATTAGCCATTGCGGTAGAAATCAGGTTACCTTTGGGGATATCCGAGGTGTATCCCCAGTGCGTGTGACGTGCATTAAAATCACCCACCACAAGGAGTTTTAAGGAACGGAAGGAGCCCAGGATTCCCGGAATAACTCTGCCTTTACCTTTAGGATTGCTGTATATGTTAATAATAGTGAGGCCATAAGTGTGTCCTGGTGAGCTGAGCTCTATCGCGGTATATTGAGTGCCTTTGCTGTCCGGCGTGTTTGTCGGTGTGCGGTCTAGCACCGGCATGGATGCGAGTGTCAGGATTTCCGTACGTGGTGTAAGGGCTGCCGTGTAATAACCGCGGATATGAATGCGATTTGTTTCCGTCTTTTGCAGAGCGATGACATGGGGGGGGGGGGGGGGGGATTAGGGGAGTTTGCTATATATGCGGCTAGTTGTGCTTGTTTTCGGCGTATGCTTCGACAGTTCCATTGCCATATAATTGTTTCTGTTGGTGTGATGGACTGGCGTCGCAGCCGACCTTTTCGCGTGCTATTGTTCTGCGCCATGTTGCTGGTCTCGAGATACTGAAGCAGCGGGTTGAACTGCGCGCTGCTTGCGAGGCAATTCCTGATGCGGTACAAGTTCGAAAAGCTTGTTGATGCCGGCTTCATGTTTTTCCAAGCGTGTGTAAATCGTAGCTTCTATCCTGTCAGCCATGGACTTTATCAACTGTACCTGGGCTAGTATGAGCTGTTGCTGCATCGCTCCGAGGTTTTCAGCAGCTATAGTGTTGATTATGCTAGCGATTTCTGAGCGAAATTCAGCGGAACGTATGTACTGCTTTACCGCCTCTTGAGGTGTCATAGGGGGGTCAGGGGTTGGATAAGAGGTAGGAGTGGAGGCTGCTTGGACGGACAACTCTCCCTTTTCAGCAGGGCCGGCTCCTTTCTCGGGTGTAACGTTCCGGACTGACTGCGTCTCATGGGTCTCTTGGATGTGGGCTGCGCAACCACTGGCTTTCGAGGTACAGGCCCGTGGCTCGGTGGCGTTCATCTCGGTACCACTGGGCCCCCGAAGGGGTTGATGTTGTGCGAAATTGTGCTGTGTTGTGCGAAGTTGTGCGAATTGTGCGAAGTTGTGCAGTTATGCGCCTTCCCTCTGGTTCAGGTGTCCACCGAAACGTGGACACCTCGCCCGCACCTCACGCTACGTATATCCTGGCATAGCAGAGCTAATCCACTGCCAATTTTCGTTTTAACGCGAGAACAACCGCGTTAAAGGGCCCCGAGTCGCAGAAAAGCCGGTGTCGGCGGCGTTAGCCGTGAGAGAAAAATCCCTGAAGCATTAATAATTAAAACCGAGTTGGAAATGGTCGTATTGGTTGGGGAATCGAACCAGGGCCTCCAGAGTGCCAGGCGAGCACGCTAACCACTCCGCCACGCCAGCTTGATGGTTTGGAATGAACACAGGCGCGTCTAGTGAATACGTTGTTGTCTTAGAAGGGTGCTTTATAGACATGTACTGTGGAGTCCATTCCTTTCGGTTGTACGCTGTATGACAGAGAGGATTTACTTGCCTTAAAACCAATTTTAATTTCATTTTCCTTCCCTTACGGCGCGGTTCGGGTGACCACCGAGATATGAGAGACATGCGTCGTTTCCTTTCCTTCGGGCAAGGCGTCGCGCCGAAAGGCCGATGGCGTTCCCTTGACCCCTTGGCAACGCTGCAACACGCTGTCGCGTCCCACTCTTAAAGACGAAGCTTAAGTATCCTCCAGTTTTTTTTAATGCTTCTGCGATTTTTCGCTCACGGCCAACGCTTCCAACGCCGACGACGACACCGGCTTTTCTGCGACACAGACTTTAACGCTATAGACTTTAACGCTATTGCGTTAAAATCTAAGATTGGATTACCCTCTGCTTATCCCGCATCTTGACGTCTTAACACTGTTTGCACTCCTTTAAAGCGTGCTTCACCGTTTAACGAACTGTGCTAATGGGAAGCCAATTTGAAAGCTCAATGACAAGTTTGAGCTTGCGGTGCTTTTACCTAAAACACAAAAAAGCGCTGGTAACAAAAATGACCACCAGAGTCTAAAAATGTACTTGCTCTAATTTTTGTAAGTAAAACGAAACTTTGTGCAGAAGTAAGACATGCTTGTACCCTTAGTTATTTCTGTCTGGTTACCTGAATAATTAACATTCCATAGACTTAGCATCTCTGCTTATGAAATATCCTACCAAAAGCTCATTCATGAGCCTCTAGGCAGACATAGTCTGTAGGTGTTAAATAAAAGCTCATCCATGTCTGCCAACTTTATAAACATTGACCAAAACTGCAAGCCTCATGCGAACGTATGATGTGTAGATACGCTGAAAAAAATCCACACATTGTGTAAATTTTGCTGAATGTGAACCTCTGGCGATAACAAAATGTTTTCATTTCTTGCTTCACTTTCGCACCTACTACCGGTATAATCACGCTATATATTACCGGCAACACACAACGTCTGGAAGAACCGCGTTTAATGAAAAAAAAAAATGGCAGTGGCTTAGCTCTGGTTAAGACTGGATATACAAAGGAAAAGCTCCAGTTACACTTGGTTTGACCTCATGGCTGTCGCAGTTCGCGCACAGTGCACTGGGAGCACCCCGATAACGGTGTAGGCAAGCGCGTTATATAGCCCTCCTTCCGCATGCGTAGTAACTGTCGTAAACACGCGGCTGCAAGTAGCGTCATACGAGGAAGCCGAGCGCGCGCCGATGCACACTCGGTAAACACGCGCAGAGCGCGCGAACAACGGTGAAGGTCGACCGGCGGAGCCGCGCTCGGCGGCGACTCCGCCGACGACCTGCGCCTCTTCAGTGACGTCACGCGGCGAACTCGCGCATGCGCAGCTGTGACTAAAATTGATCACGGCGCACGCCAGACCCGCCGTTGACTAGCCTAGTGAAATTTTTCGGTTCAAAAATTGGCAGTGGCTAACTCTCGTTAAGCCTTGATATACAAGCGAAAAGCTTCAGTTACGCTTGGTTTGACGTCATGGCTGTCGCAGTTCACGCACAATGCACTGGGAGCCCCACGATAACAGTGGAGGCGTTCGGCCGTCCACACACTGCCTGTGCGGAGGAGGAGGAGACGGCGGAAATCGGCGCGGTTAAAATTCAGGGGCCACTCTGGCTCTCTAAAGTGCTGCAAGGCGAAAGCGTTTCCTGGCGCACTGCTTTTTTTCATATTGTAATTTTTGTTTCATTTCATTTTTATTTTTGTTTTTAATTTTTTTTCTTTCTTGTTTATTGGTTTTTAGTTTTTAATTTTTCATATGTTTTCATGTCTTTATTTCTGTTTTATGTCTTATCTTTATTGTTTTTATGTTTGTTTTGCTTTCTATTTTCTTTCTTTTGTTTTATTGTAATTTATTTTTTAAATTATTCTTATTAGTTTATTCCTTTAATTTCATTTATGAGAGCCATGTATTCACTAGATACGCCTTTATTCATGCGCAAACCTTGAGCATTCGTGGCGGAGTGGTAGCGTCTCCGCTTCAAAAGCCCTGGTTCGATTCCCAGCCTCGACGCAGTTTCTCCTTAAGTAGCGCGTGACTGCATCGGCAGGTCAAACGGTGGCGATGAAGAGCAGCGTGCGCAGCGGTAGCGGCGGCGCACATGCGCAGTAGTCTGCGGCGGCGCACATGCGCAGTAGCCTGCGGCTGCGGCGAAAGGTCAGGCGACGGAGTCGGCGGCGACGGCTGCGGCCACCTGCGCCGCGTGTGACGTCACTTGGTTTCGCCCATGCGCAGAACTGGCAAATCTGTGCACCGGCTCACGGCTCCCGCGAAGCTCGGCTCCGACCCTCGTAGTGAAGCTTTTCGCTTCAAAACAGTGCTAGCGGGTTTGGTGTCTGAAAGCTGGTACTGTTGTGAACTTACTTGCAACACGTGCCTCGGCGCATAGGCGCTAATTAACCGACGTAGCCTGACAAAGAGCGGGTACGCCAACATTTTATGCAACATTTTATGCGAAGCATACTACTTTAGCTACCACTTCAGCCCTTCACCGTGGTTATGCGCCTCCAAATCACGTGATACATGACGTCACACCACGTGACACGATGACGTCACGACAGTGGAGAAACGGGGGCCCTCCTCGCGCCGTCGCTGTGGTTGTGCGCCTCCAAATTACGCGACACAATGATGCTTCGCATTCTCCAGGCTTAACCAAGTTAAGCCTCAGCCATGATTTTATCGTCCATGTCAATTTAACCATTGTACGCCGGCGGCCTAAATACATAGAGGTTTAATGCTTCCGAAAACTGCAAAGATCTCCTGGGCTAAAAGCTGGAAGCTTGGCGAGGCCCATGATACCCAATACATGGCAGTAGTGCAGGGTACAAAACAGTAGGGGAGCGTTAACCTACAATGTATAAAAAAAAACAACTTACATGAATAACACTTTATACGATTCACTGCGTTCATGAGCTATCCAGCATGAAAATATTTGAGTTTAGTTAAGAGAATAGCAAGAAAACTTCACTGTGGAAGTAAATAACAAGTGTTGGTCTCAAAAGAAGAGAAATAAATTTGAAAACGAGAAAACTGCGCAACAGATTGTGGATTGTTAAAAAGATGAGCGCAACTCCCTAAGACTGAAGCCATCAGGAAAATAATATTTATTGAGCGCAACAGGCAGACCATGGGTTATATGCTCCAGTTGCATGTTTCTGCCACAACATTGTGCACGCCAAAGCATGCGCCATTCTAAGAAGTCAACAACAACAACAACAACTCGAGGTGGGATCGGTTGCGGCGACAGCGTAGTGCTCTCGTTCAGTGGCCTGCGAAGCTGATCTGTTCCTTCCGCCGCGCGTTCGAATCCCAGTTCCGGCAATATTTATTTATTTATTTATGGTTTGCCCAGGGTCTCTCTCAAGGTCACGCTTTACACAAACCAGTGAGAAGGTTTGACCTCGTGAAGTAGTGTTTCGCACAAAAAAAAATGCCCAGGCTTAGCTTGGTTAAGCCAAGAATGCGTTGCATATTGCGCGGTCTTTTTGTGCGAGGTATTGCTTGGCGGCACTCGATTTTCTCAGCAGCTTTTCCTCCGTGACGTATGGATGGATGGATAGGAGCGCCCCCTTTGAAACGGGGTGGTGGCAACCGCCAACATGCTCAGCCGTCCTTTTTGGGGTTTTTTTTCTTTCTTTTTCTTTTTTCTTTTCACGTGGTTTGGTGACGTCACGTGACGTGGTGACGTGACGTCACCAAACCACGTGATGTCACGTCACGTGGTTTGGTGGCTGCCCGGCCGCGCCCAAGGGCTGAACTGAGTGATTGCAATATGCTACGCAAAAAGAGGAGTAAGGGACACTCGGGCAGGGAGGGCCAAGAGGGCGGAACACTTCCCACGCTTCGACCCCGTTCCGTCCTGTCCAGGAGCCATGACTAATTACGGTGCCGGGTCGTTACTTTCAGGCGCGTCATTTCCGGCGTTGCAACAGTGCAGCGGTCAAAACTTTCCACTAGTGCGGCATCAGAGTTGGGTGCATTTTGCAAGGAAGCATCATATTCCAAAAAAAAAGACTCGACTAGAAACTCTAAAATATTTCTAGTTACATTCATCCTGCTCTTCCCTATATTTCCAGTTGTGTTATTGAAAAAGCGAAGCCGTCGCAGTGGCTCAGTGGTTATGTTGCTCGGCTGCTGACCCGAAAGACGCGGGTTCGATCCCTGCCGCGGCGGTTGAATTTCATTGGAGGCAAAATTCTAGAGGCCCGTGGACTGTGCGATGTCAGTGCACGTTAAAGAACCCCAGGTGGTCGAAATTTCCGGAGCCCTTCAATACGGCGTCTCTCATAGCCTTAGTCGCTTTGGGACATTAAACCCCAATAAACTAAACCAAACCGAAAAAGCGGAGTGCGAGAAACGACGACTACAGAGGTGTACATTCTGGTAATTAAGATGAAGTTTGTTATGCGCCTCTAATAATATTACTAACATGGTTTCATGCGACACACTGCACCAGAATAAAAGCAAGAACGGTGAGGCAGCGCATGCGGAAAACAGAGAAGAAAGGCTGCACGGAAAGTACGCTCTAGTAAACAAAATAACCCCCCTCATGTTATGAGAATGATGCGTTCTGGAAGCATCCCTGTTGTATTAGACGAGAATCGTAGATGTGCAGAATTCAACATTTAACGGCAAAAGTTTTTCGACTTAAGACTGCCACTAGGTTGTATATATCCACCTGCGTGACGCAGCTAGCATTCTTGTTTCACATCCTGAAACGTTTGCGAGAGGTAGCGCTTAATTCAGTCCAATTCTTCCCGAGCTTGGTTGCTGAGCAGTGCACCTCGGTCACACAAAATTCTTTCAGTCGTTTCCTTGCTGGTCTTTGTGTTCGATTTTTAATTATTATATTTTCTTTCTATTTTCGCTGCGTCATCTGTGGTCTTCAGTCAATCTCCTTCCCTGTGACCCATCGAAAAAGAGAATGTATCACTCTAGACGAAAGAACCATGGATTTTAGGGCCGAACAACGGTGGCGAGAAATGGTGCAATAAACAACTAAATATTTAGAGAAATATTAGTTTACGTAAAAGAAAACCAGTTTTTTAAACCAGCAAGTTCCTTAAAACAGCTGCTCACATAAAGATTTTTCTTTAGACCGTACTCTCCACACAGGCTCTTAATGCTTTAAACGCGTGCCTAGTGGTATGAGTTATTCTTTCCCCTGACCCGATGAACGCGCAAAATCACAACTGATATGAGTTTTTTTACTCATGCTTGGCGACTTTACACTTTTTTTATTCCGCGTTCTCCGTGGTAACGCTTCATTGCTGTATCATTTTTGCCACTAATGGCCTTTCACTTATTTTGTTTGTCAACGAGACAAAACATTGACGCTTAAATATAATATTTACAGCATTAAATCGTGGAGGAACGAGGTCCCATTTTCGGTAATCTGCAACGACTGCAGCGAAAAACGATAAAAGTTGAAAACTGGCGCTTTATGCGCACTGACAAGAAATGCGACAGCTCCCACGTAGCAAAAGAATTTCAGACAGGCCCCATTTACCTTCGAGTAAATATGAAGCGAGGTTGCTGCGAGTCGAATCCTCGAAAACAGTAAACTTCGGCGGCAGACTGCCTTGGCAAATTTCTAAATACCGACACCGAATTGTTTCTGAAGGCGTAAAAGTTTAAAGGGGAGCGCGAGGGCTCCGTCGGTGGCTCTGATTTTTTTCTTTTTTTTTTCGCTTATCGCTAAAGGAAACCGATCTCGACACATGTCTGCATCTAAGCTTTTGTGACTCCCCCCCCCTCCACCCTCGACTTCGTCTGTTGCATACGTCGAGCCAAAAGCGACGACAAAGAAAGAGCCGAAGCCTCTTGACTGCGCGCCGCTAGCGCCGCCCACGGTCCCTGCCACATCGCGGCCGCCTGACGCCACCTCGCGGCATGCGCCGTACTTTCCCGCTGCTACCGCCAGGAGGCAATTAGCGACGACTTCTAATCGCGGAAGTCGTCAGCTGCCTCCCCCTCCCCTCTCTATCCTCGCTTTAGCCCCATTCTGAAACCTGACCCTCCGCGTTTGCATGTGGATACCGTGCTTTCAACCTCTCTTTTTTCCCTTCTTCTTTTCTTTCTTTCTATTTCTGTTCCCTCTATTTCTTCCGAACTCCGCCGAGCTGATTCCTCATCCGTTCTCTGCAGCGGTCTCCTTCATCAGGAGGGCCGCTCGGTGGCGGCGGCAGTTTTGGTGGCGCGAGGGAAATACGATTTTGATGTTTTCCTTGGTCTCTTTTGTTATTTTTTTAGATGCCATGCAGGAAGACAATTTGTGTTTCATGCAGTATTGCGGATTAATTGCGAATGACGCCGGTGCGCGAACTTGTCCGTATTTGTCCCCTGCCCTTGTCAGCAGCTCTTTGTCTCAAGGGGAAAACTAACAGTACTGAACGGTCGGATTACGAGCTTCACTTCAAAGCATTGCAAGCGCTATTTTTTGCGAGCGAGCGTGGGCAAGAAGGGTGAAGGATGGGGCGCAGAGTTTGCTGCCGCTGCCAAGACTAAATGCACATCGCCTGGATATGTATTGTGGTTGATAGATAACCACTGCTAGCTTGTGGTAATGAAACTGTGATTCCAAGAGAAGGCATGCGTTTTAGGGGCGGCAAACTGAGGTGGGCGGATTAGATCACGAAATTTGCGGGGATAAGGTGGATGAAGCTCGCGCAAGACAAAGCGCTAATCTGAGATAAAAAGGAAAAGTTTTTGACCTCAAGTTGACGCAGCTGGGTTGAAGGGGGTGATGGTGGTGACGGTCATGCTGATTGTGACGATGCTGATAAGTGCCTCACTCTACCGCTCGACAGGTGGTAGACCATGTTCACCAATAGACAAATCAGATCTTAGCGTTCAAAATATAAATGTGCAATTGTACTCCACTGTGCATAAAAGAAGATAATCATTTACGTAGGCGTCACATCCAAGCAGATTCGACCTCTCTGACCTAAATGCGATCAAGTTCTGTCGAGAGCCTTTTTAATCCAGGCACTTCGAGATCTTGTTGGCAAGTAACACTTTGTTATGCACACTATTCAAACTATCCAAACAGAGCAGGCGGTATTTACATACCTAAAAATGTATGCCGTTCGAAAGCAGTTAAACGCATGCAAAAATGTAGATTAGTTCTTCTGCTGCACTGCTTTCTGCTGCTTCTGTTGTTTTTTTACAGTTACAGAAACTAATTCTAATGCAGGTAAATAATATATATCGTATATTGGAAGGGGAATTAATGTTATTTTGTATTCAAAGGCGAACTTCCTTGCTCTTTCGGAGGGAAAGTTTCCCCATCTAGGAAAAAATAAAAACAAGCTTCAGCGAAGAACAAGCTAATGCAAGGCTGGGTTATTACATCACGAGGAAGAAAAGTTCAAAAAGGAAAGTCTTCATCATGTACAGGAAAGACAAGTCAAACTTACTTGCGACTCGGAGAACCTGTGAACTAACTTAAGTTATGTGAAAGCTATGCTACATTCAGCTGGCGCCCAGTGTTTGTATCGCGTTCGAGCACTCATTTTTTTCTGTTCTTTTTTTGTGTTATGAGCAGCACTTGCAAGCACAGCCACTATGTTTAAGGGCCATCTATTTGCATGACTAAATAAAAGGGACTTGAGGCACTAAAGTTTTTCTTGA
The DNA here is from genome assembly GCF_055824585.1 of Amblyomma mixtum. NCBI lineage: Eukaryota > Metazoa > Arthropoda > Arachnida > Ixodida > Ixodidae > Amblyomma > Amblyomma mixtum. Next base: position 80,354,327 of record NC_143013.1, read on the forward strand.
GCAGCAAACACAGACAACGTAGCGATGGAAGAGCAGGAGTCCTGGCGTCGTATTGCGCAATCTACGAAGTGACTCATTATTTTTCAGAACTTTCTGGGTGCCTTTTAACGTAAAAAAATGCAAACAAGCCTTGGCGCTGCAAGTTGTTACCAGATCCATATACCATTCCACAGCGGAAAACGCAAAACAAAGTGAACGTTTTCAATAAAGAACTCAGGTCATACTACAGCGCGACTTGACAGTGTTGGGTTTAAGCAATAATTCACTTGCTGTTCGATTTCAATTCTGTTGGTTAGAAATTTCTTGCAGCAGTCTAAAAGCGGGAGAGGAAGTAAAGTGGTGACGTTTTTCGAGGCTTAGTATGTGAGCGTGAGTACGTTGAACATTAGGTAGGAAAGAAGGAAGAGAAAGAACACTTTACTGCTTCGAGCTAGAGTTGGGTGTGTGTTAAGAGAATACCACAGACAAGAGAACGAGACAATATATGCAGTTTGTGCAAGTAAGATTCGGTGTACAAGGAGGCATGATGCAGGACATATTCGTATCCATATAAATTCCAAGAAGCTAGGGAGTTTCATTGATATCGGTAGATATGTGACGGTCCAGTCTAAGAGTAATTTGATATGTGATAAGTAGAGTTAAGTCGGAAAACACTTGACATTTTATTCAAATTGCCTATTAGAGGCAGTAGAGTGTAGCAACAGCAACGACATCGAGACAAAACATGAAGTAGCTATTGTTTACTGGCAATATGACAACCTCGACAACTATTATTTTTACATTGGGAACCTTTCCTTGACCTCTCTCTTAATCAACGAATTCCAATAAAACTTTGAGAAAAACAAAAAAAAAACAGAAAAAGTTGTGGCAGTACACTGAGTCATGCTAAAACTTGTTTGCCCTCTTAGACTGTCATTCTTCATGTTCCGGTGCAGGTAGGACCTGATGAACTACCAGCACTTGGGTGAACATCACTTCGACTACGTGCCGGTCGGCTGCTGGTTCACAGGTGATCTCACAGCCCAAAGCGCCTCCCGTCTCCAACTTTATAAGTACGGAGATTTCAGCTAGTTGGTGCATGGCAGGACTGAACAGCGCATAAAGAAGTCGCTTCTTGTCTTGTCGCTGCTTCTTTGTGTCCTCGTCCTTTGTGCGCTGTTCAGTCCTGTCTCCTACTTCTTGCTGCCCTGCGAGAAGGGAAAGGTGAAAGTGCGCAACGTTCGTAAGGCGCCCGCCTACTTGCACGATACATGTATTCGCGCTATTCGACTTACCTTATGAGTTTGAGGCTCAAGCTGAAAGAGAGGCGAGAAATTGTTGATTGCCGCACAGGCATTTTTTTTTTTTACACAGGCATATTTCTTACACCATTTTTGTGCTTCGTGAGGTAATAAAATCTCTTCTAGGGCATGCAGTGTAGCATGGGTACTCTTGCTGAACAATAATTTAAGCTCTGCACACTGCGTTTCCAGCACACCAAAAGGCACCTTGAATGACTAAGTGCGCACAGATGCACAATTAAATGCAAATAAATGAAGTAATAAAATCACCTCTCACCCCCAATATGTGGATAACAAAGCACTGTATCACATACCATACACGTATGTCGTACAAAGGAAGTTGTCATGCAGAGACACTCAAGCGCAAAACTCTTCGCACCTCAAATATGCCTATAAGTCGTCTGTGCCGGGTCGTTTCTAACGAAACAGAGCTACTTACTTACACAAATCTTTCAAGACCAGAGTAATCATTCTTTATAAATAGGCTTCCCGCCTGCAAGGAACTGCACTGTCGCGATGCAGGTTGGTCCAAAATTATCTTTTACTTGCCAGTAGTGCATAACGGCTTTTTGGAGCCTGTACTTGAAGGCCGCGGATTAATCTTAAGCTCGTAGAATTTTTGAACGCGAAGCGCAATATTAGTGCGCTATAGTTTTATATACCTTGCATGTACCATGCTGCGGCCACCGCGAACGAAATCGGACTGGCGACCTGAATGCAGGAGCGTGTTAGGTACTCAGCCACCATGACACCGGTGACTGGAGGAAAGAAAATAAATAAGGAAAAGATGCCTATTCAGTATTTGAGTTCACAGTAGAAGTGCCACGTTGATTAGGAAGGACTGCACAAAACTGCAAACGAACCACGTGCTGGCGTAACTCTCTGGCTGGCGGCGCGCCCATCTAAGAAGTCAGAAAATGTCATTATTTCTCGATCAGAAAATGGCTTAATATGACTAGTCGGCAAGGTTGTTTTCTTTTACCGATGTCGAAGGTTTCTCTTAGGTGGCAGTCAGGTACGTGCCTGCCCTTACGGCTGATCGAGGAGAGGCTGTCAGCTGTCAAGGAGCTGCGAAAAGCGAAGGCACCGCTCAGTCTGACCGATAGTTAACCTGATTACTATGCTGGAATTAGCCTTCGGGCAAAGCAAACTATACGTTGAGGTAAGCAGTGATACTCCACCTCGTCTAGATGAATATACTGCGAGCGCTTTACCACAATGTGTTCCGTGCGCATCAATTCTCCAAGGACTAGTTCGTGACACTGGCCCAACGTGGCGTCGTTTTTACGAAAATCACCAATAATGGCGTCTGAAATGCTCACGATACTTCTCCATCCGTTCGTCACCACCAGGATGTGCTCGAGAGCGTGGTGTTCTGCTCTCTCGCACACACACAAAAAAACTTCTATCGACATTTATATTTCCTACTGACGCACAAAATTAATATTGACTCAACAGGTGCTGTGAAGCATAATGAGGGAAAAGAGCGACAGAGCTGTCTAAAAGCATCCGTGCAGGCCATAAGTATGGTCGCTGTACGGCAGCTTGTGCGTTTGGCCTGTGTGCATCCAACGTGGGATGTCCTGGCCGTTGTCAGCATAAAGGGGCGTCTTCACAAAACAAGGTCCCCTGACCCGCTGTCATCAGCCATAAGGCCGATAAGACACGTGACTTACTGGTCAGGTTAGTCGGTTAAGTGAGGTATTGATACGGGACAGATAAATGAGTTGAACGCCTCAAACACATTCTCCGACCACAACATCCCCCTAACGCATACAGGTGATGTTGAAGATAGTTTTCAATAACTTGCATGCCTTTTCAACTTGTATGTACACTGGAGGGTAGCAGACCGAGTATGATACGATGGCAGATTTCTTCGTGTAGGACGAATGTGTCCACAGTCCGATCGCCGGTGAACCCTTGTCTTTGCGATTAAGAAACTATCTCACCTCACGAAGAGAGTAAAGTGTCACGTGCAGCTACTGTCGCGAATGGCAGTGTGGTGACGAAGGATGGCGTCGATATTTGAGAAGGAGACCACCGCGATTGTATTCTCGACCTTGCGCAGGTTGACGGTGGCTGCGTGGTGCTCCTGGTCGGAGACACCGGCGCTCAGGGCCAGGAACTTCACAATGCGGGCGCCTCGGTTCTTCCACAGCGCCATGAACCTTGCGAGGGCGGCATAGTTTGAAGAGTCTGAATCTGGGTAAGGTAAGAAACGGGGTGAGCGTTGTATTCGTTCATTTCAAGTACCAAAAGAGCAAACATAATTCCAAAGGCTTTGGTAAGTATTGGTAACGCATTAACTCATTTTTTTTTCTATTACAGGCAGCGTGACCTTGAGGATTCCGACCTTCCGTAAAATGTTAGCTACCCTTGAAATTTCAATTTCTGAGAAGGCTATATGGAGTAGAGAAAAAAACTGAAAATATGAAGCTGGAAAACAAGTGCGGTCGTTTTCGCTAAAACCCGTTTACGAAGACATCCTTGCCACCCATGGGAACCAGTGGGCGAATTTTCAACTTGCACAGAACAAGCAGGAAAAATCATTACCGACTATAAAAGCGTGCACAATAATAAATCAAAGTGTCCTTGCGCAAATCATCATCAAAGGCTATGTCCCATTGAATTACTCAGGGTCGTCACAAAGTGGAATCAGATGGTTGTAGCCAGCAATTTTCCTAATTCATTAAAACTGTGAATCTATTTATTACTGAAAGCATGACGGTGATCAGTGACCCACGAAATGATTCAGTTTCCAATCAATAGTCACTCAATTGAAATTGGTGGCTCAGTGGTTATGGTGCTCGGCTGCTGACCCAAAAGACGTGGGCTCGATCCCGGCCGTGGCGGTTGAATTTCTTTGGAGGAGAAATTCTAGAGGCCCGATGTCAGTGCACGTTAAAGGGTCAGTCTACTGAATTTTATCGACCATATTTTCTTTGCGGCAACCGATAGCTCTTTATTCAAATTACCGTTTAGCCAGCTGTGGTGCCAAGAAGTATGGTAGAACATTTTAAAATAGAATTTATTTATGTGGAAACACATCTGTATGAGATGGTAGTCTCATCTGGCAACCATCTGGCATTCCGCCGCGCGGCGACAAACATAGCGGCGCCCGTCGAAGCCGGACCTTTCGCTTCGGACTGAATTCTCGTTGTTGCTGCCTTTTTCAGTGCGTTCACTGGCCATAAATGGGGCGCCGGTCTTTCGCTTCGTCTCATCTCGCCTATAATAAAACATATAAGCGATAAATTTGCTTTATTTTAATAATTATAGTGACGATTCTGCGGCTCCTAGGCTTAAGTGGAGAGTCGGTTTGTTTACAGCAATGGTTCCCGTCCTGACAACCAGATGGCGCCACTATACGCTGAGTTTATTTTTGCTTCTTTGCTAGCATACGCTGAACTAAAAGTGGGAATTTGCCTGCGTTTTGCGTACGTGTAACTATAAATATTCATGAGATTTACAGAAAAAGCGAGCGGTACGCCTTCTACAGTTTACTAGAACAAAACGTGCGTTTCTCTGACATTGGGGCATACAAATGGTACGTAGTATATTCGCTTATGCTTCTACAAAAAAAGACTACCACCTTCTTGAACAAAATGAACGTTTGGGGTCGCCACCATGCATTTTTACGCGACTTTTAACGCCGAAATAAAATATAAATTCCTGCCTAAACCGGGAGCAGTTCTCTTGTTATTGATGTTATAGGGTGCCAGCTACCAGAATATGCCATTATTTATACACTCATCTCGGTGAGTAGACTGACCCGTTAAAGAACTCCAGGTGGTCGAAATTTCCGGAGCCCTCCACTACGGCGTCTCATAGCCTGAGTCGCTTTGGGACGTTAGACCCCATAAACCAACCAACCATCTAAAAGAACGCTGGCAAATGTTTCGACAGAAATCGGCCTGGCTCTGAGTAAAACAATTATTGTATACGGTGCGGAAGTGCTCGTTTAGAGTGATTATGTGTGAAGAAAATGTCTTATTCTTTGCAGCTCTATACTAGCAGAAATTTATAACATACGCGATCCATGATCAACTTCCGCGCGCCGCCACTGCACACGCGCCGATTGATCCCGACGAGATAGGCGTGCGCGCAGTTTGCCGACACCTGGCGCCATCTGGTACCCTCAAGGGAACATACTCGAGCACAGCAGCGTCCTGCGGAAACTGGTCGGTAGCGAGTCGCGGATCGCGCAGCGCCATAAGCTGCGGCGGATGCGTTTCGCTGGAGGCGAAACGCAAAAGGCGCCCGTGTGCTGTGCCCTCCACTATGGCAACTAATTCCCTCTTTCTTATTTTATTGTCACCTTCTTCCCTTCTTTCACGGCGCGGTACTTGTGTCCATCGAGAAGTAAGAGTTACTGCTCTATTTCTCTTCCTCAATATCGCTGTTAACTGACACTCAGCCTGCATCAGCATTTCGCCCCTTTCCCTTCCGCTGTCGCTGAAATTCACAATTTATTGTAAACACCTGGGGAATTTTTCATCACAGCGGCAATTATTACTACTAAGCCCTAAGCAATGCGAGTTACGTCGTTTAAGTGAACGATAAGCAAGATAAACTGCATGACCTGTTATCATCCTTCTCATTTCCACTAGATGTTCTACTTTTCTCTGAAACCTGGCTTTCATTGGGCGAGTCTCCACCGCAATTTGAACAATACAGGTATAACGGCTTAGTTCGTTCAAAAAATAAGGGAGGTGGTGTGGCCGTGTACGTGCTGCAGTCACAAAAACATGAGGTCATATCGCAGTTTTCAACGGTTACAAATGATGTTGAATGCCTCACGGTGCGCTTAGATGGAGCTGTGATTGTAGTAGTCTATAGGCCACCAGCAGGAAACAAATTACACTTTTTTGAGCACATTGAAGCTGTTCTTCATTATCTCAGTAGTGCAGGGCTTCCCTTTGCAATCATGGGTGATGTGAATATTGACGTGCTTTCTGACAACCCACCGTCAAGGCAACTGAACGAACTGATAAATTCTTCTGCATGTGTGAACCTTATTACAAAAGCGACCCGACTCACGGCAGACTCTGCCACGCTACTAGATATCTGTATAAGTAATATGCATCCCCCCGGCAGTCTTTCTGGGTTATTATCAGTAGATATAAGTGACCACCTACCAACGTTTTGTTCCATTCCACTTGCGCACTTTAAAAATAAAGAAAGAGAAATTAAAGAGTTGCGCATTATAAATGAACGTGCTCTGGAAATCTTTCACTGTCTTATCAGTACCACCGACTGGAAACCTGTTCTAAGTGAAAAAGACCCGAACAAGGCGTATGACGTGTTTTTCGATAAACTTATATGGTGCTACGATCAGTCTTTTCCAGTTAAAGACACAGAAGCGGCACAGTAAAAAAATAAGGAAACCATGGATCAGCAAAGCTATATTGAAAATGATAAATAGAAAGAATAAGATGTACCACGCCTTCGTTAAAAGTCGTGACCCGACAGAATTCACTGACTACAAGAAATATAGAAATATGGTTAACTCGCTGGTAAAACAAGCAAGAACTCAGTATTATGAACAGCTATTTTCTGAAATAAGAAGCAATCCCCGAAAAATATGGAATGAAGTTATAAATCTAACCAATCAACAGAAACCGTGTGTAGACTTTCATATTACAACACCTAATGGCATTTTGTCTGGCTGTGCAGCAGCAATCGCCATGAATAACTACTTTGTTTCTTGCTCTGAAAGTACCGATCATAACACAAAACAGAAAAATAACCCCGCTACTTGTTGCGCTGACCTTGCAAATTCGATCATGTTCACTCCTGTGACACCGGCTGAAGTGAAAGGAATAATTAATACTCTAAAAAACAATACAGCTGCTGGCTATGACGGCATTTCATGTGGACCAATAAAATATGTAGCTGATTTAATATCTATTCCTCTGGCTCATATCATTAATTGTATGTTCGAGATCGGTGTGTTTCCAGATCGATTAAAGATAGCACGCGTAACTCCGATTTTTAAGGGTGGGAACAGCTATGATTTGAATAACTACCGACCAATTTCAGTCCTGCCGATCCTGTCTAAACTTTTTGAATATACAATAAACGTCAGGATACAAAACTTTTTCGATAAATATCATGTAATCAGTCATATGCAGTATGCATTTCAAAAAAACAAATCTACAGAATCAGCCCTGCTTAACATAAAGAATGAGATAATAACAAATTTTGAACAAAGACAATATACGCTTGGATTATTTCTAGATCTACGCAAAGCATTTGATTCTGTGTGTCACGATGTCCTCCTAGTTAAACTGAACAGGTATGGGATCCGCGGAATACCACTAGAATTAATAAAAAGCTATCTGTCAAACCGGTATCAATATGTCAGTTTTAATAAATATACATCTCCAGTTCTGCGAGTTAAAAGAGGCGTTCCACAGGGATCTATTCTCGGGCAGATATGTTTAGTGCACTGTGGTTCGTACCTCGGGATGGTCTCCGAAGTTGTTGTTCTCTCCAGCAACGTGCGGAATAAGATGCAGCCGGTTACTGCCAGACAAGATAGACGATTTTATTTACATCAGGAGTCTCTCCTTTAGAAGCACACTGAAGCCACATTTTATACATTTTCAATTCCCCAGGTACCTATCTGGGGAAACTTGGTTATTCGAACATCGCCAATCACATTTCTTGACGAAACCCGCCCACAAAAGGGCGGAACATCACCCTCTCGCCGATCCTCCAACCGTGACAAAAAGGCGGGACATTCACACTCTCGCCGGTCCTCCCACGCACAGATGGTCGATTTGTGTATTTTGTTCACCCATCGTTCCGTGGAATTAGGAGTCCTTTGGCGGCAACTAAGGTGATATACACATTCTCGCTGTCAAGTCGGAGCCGTTCCGCACCATGATGGACTCCCTTTCGTTGTCGGCCCGCTGTCGGTTTTGAGCGAACTTGAGAATCCAAACAGACGCGTTTCCGCCGACAACCGATTTAGGGGCCTCCGTCCCCTGGTTGCGCCGCCACGCTTCCCCCCCTGCCGCAGCCGCCGACAAAGGCTGCCGCAAAGGTTAGCCAGCAGTGTCTCTCGGCCGTGAAGGAGGGGGCGACGGCCGTTTCTCGACCTCGAAGGGGAGGGTAAGGAGCCACCGGCGGGCGCACGTGTGCGCGACCAACACACTTCCCAGAACGGGACGCCGCAAGCAAACGCGTACACAAATACACACACACTCAGCGTGCTGAAACCGGCCGTTATTCACGTAACCCAGTCCCGCTGGCGCCAACTGTCGTCGCTGCAGACGGCGCGTCGAGCCCAACACGGGCCCTTGCTGTTCATAACATACATAAATGATTTATGCTCTATCCCTTATACCCCAAAACTAATCATGTATGCAGATGATACCAACGTCTTTTTCTCTAGCCATTCGCTCCCGGAAATTGAACTTGCTGTCAATAACTATTTGCTCCACTTGTCTACTTGGTTAAGCACAAATAAATTATGCTTGAACATTGAGAAAACCAAATACATACTGTTTGCACCACTAAACAAGCCTAGGAATTCTGCCATAGATATTCTGTTTGATGGTAAAGGAATAGCTCAAGTCAAAGCCCAGAAATTTTTAGGTGTGTGGTTCGAGGAAAGTTTATCATGGAATTCTCATGTCAACAGCCTCATAGCTGACCTTAGTAAAACAATTGGCTGCTTCTTTAAGATTTTCCCACTCATCCCTCAATGGTTACGGACTGTTCTTTATTACTCACTCTTTTATTCCAAGCTTTCCTACTGTGCTTTAGTCTGGGGTACTACTACAAGTCACAACTACACAAGATTAATTAGCCTGCAAAAAAAAGTGTTAAGAATGTTTGAGCAATATCACGGCCCACCGGAATTACTGCGTACAAGACCGCTTTTTCTGAAATATAAAATGTTAAAGGCCAATCAAGTTTATTATTTCAAATTATTTCAGTACATAAAAAAAGCGAAGCTTTACAGTGTACGAAACTCTAGTGCAGCTCCTGCATACTCACTTCGTAGGGAAACATTACGGCCACCCAAAGTAAGGACGAATTATGGGAGACAACATATTGAATATCAAACAGCTAACCTTCTGAACAAAATACAAGAATTAACAGATCTGAGTGCTAATGTCTCTAAGAACACGCTTAAAGCTCTGCTGCTCGAAAATAACTTAGAATTCAATTAATCTGCGATGTTTCTGTCCATAGTTTCATTTTCTGGGAGTGCATTATCGTTTTGAACCTTGCTGGCTGTTGTGTGTTGCTATTATGATTTTGCTATCATGTTGCTAAACTTGCAACAACCATGTTTCAGAATTGTGTACTTGCTTGTGCTTCTTTGTACTAAGTATTCTGTGTTGGCATGCACGGTCTACTGTTTGCTACATACGCGTTTTTTTTTCTTTTTTTTCTTTTTTTTCTCGCATAATTTATTTACCCTTTTTTTCCCTCAGTGCTGTGACTTTTTTCTTATTTCCCCCCGAAGACCTTGGTGTGGAACTTTTTGTGTAAAACTATGTTAAATGACTGTTTGTGCCAAACTGCATGCGGGGCAAGAGCCACCGTCAGGCGTTCCGCCTTTTGCTCTTGCTCCTCTTTCTGTATCAGAAAGGAAACAAATAAATCAAATCAAATCAAAATCAAATATGCACGCAGTGTCGAATAGAGAAGAAAGGGTTAGCGCTCGCACGCGTCCAACTTTGTCGCACGCACTACTACTACTGGAAATGGTATGGAATAGTGCTGCCTATTGGTTTAACTTCCCAAAGTGACAAAAGCGACTACTACTATTTTATGGTTTTATGGGGTTTAGTGTCCCAAAGCGGCCCACGCTATGAGGGACGCCGTAGCGAAGGGCTCCGGAAATTTCGACCACCTGGGGTTCTTTAACGTGCACTGACATCGCACAGTACACGGGCCCGTAGAACTCACCTCCGTCAAAATTCGACCGCCACGGCCGGGGTCGATCCCGCATGTTTTGGTTCAGCAGCCGAGCACCATAACCACTGAGCCACCGCGGCGGCTTACTACTACTACTACTACTACTACTACCAGCAGTGTTAGTAGTAGTATTACTACTACTACTGCTGCTACTACCACTACTACTATCGCTACTACCGCTACTACTACTACCACTACCAGTAGTAGTAGTAGTAGTAGTAGTAGTAGTAGTAGCGGTAGTAGCGGTAGTAGCAGTGGTAGTAGTAATACTGCTACTAACACTGCTACTAGTAGAAGTGCATTACTACTAATAGTGTACTAGTAGTAGTACTACTAGTATTACTACTGCTACTCCTACTACTACTGTCATTACTACTAGTAGTAGTGGTAGTAGCAGTCGTAGTTGTAGTATTACTATTACTTTTACTGCTACTATTACTACTACTACTACAAAAAGGCCAATACTACGACAAACACTCTAGTATGCCGTATTACCCGGTGATGAGGCATTAAGAGTAATCTCTGTGAGACGCGAAGCGTGTGACATTTGAACAGAGTTCAGCGATCCAAACTTAGACATCGCCACATCTTGACGCTTGAGCTGGTACCAGTAAGTACAAATTATTCGAGAGCAGTTGCTACAAAGGGCCGTATGCAATGTGCATGCGTATGATGAGCTGCGACGTCACGGTTCCACACTTGCAGGGTTGGACCTACCCACCCATTCACACCTAAGACCGGATGTGGTGAGTATCTCCACATAGCTATCTCTCTCCTTTTCACTCCTTTAATTTCTTCGCTCACGGCGTGGTGTAAGCATCCACTGAGAGTTTGAGGCCTTGCAATGAATTGCTTCGAAACGTAACCTGACCTATTCTGCGCACCACCAAACTTGACGTTATAGTGTCTTGGTACACCCGATGGTTTGGCATCGAAATACAAGTCGGTTTTCCTTTCCGCTTTCTTCTTCTCGCTTATTTTCAGTCACAGCGAACCGGACACAGTAGCCTGGTGACGGTAGTAGGACGGTAGTGACGTAACAACTTGAAATTGGCCATCAGGTTGGCCATGGCTCGGGCCTATATCGGGCCGTTCCAGGGGGCCACGCTCAGGTAGTACCTCAGCAGGAAACGGATCTCGGGTTTCCTTTCGTCTGAAGGGAGCGGCGCCACGGTGTTCACGAGGCGTTTGTGCTTCGCTTGGCTACGGGAGACGTGACCGAAGCGCCAAGCTGCACGTGCTTCTATCGCCGCCTCCGAGCTCAGTTTATTTTTAAGGAACGAGTTCGCCCAAATAAACAGCTTTTGACGCAAGTTTGCCCGTCTCCCATCTGGACTGCATATATTTTCCTCCCCGTGACGTTATCGGCGAAGGATGCACAAATAGCACGACGAAATGCACTCTAAATGTCGCCGAATTTACTGCACACTGTAAGCGCTTGCACATCGAAAACAGAGCGGCTAACCTTTTCGGCCCGCACGTTAACCAGTTCTGTGCAGTGCATTACACCACTGCCTTTCTCTAAATTATGCCTTGAAAGCATTTTGCCAGCTCTTTATTTTGTTGTAGCTGAATTTGAATTTCGCCGTCAAGCTGTCGGTATTATTTATAGTGGTTAGCCTACTTCCTTATTTTTTCGTCAGGAAACTTCAGATTTGTTGTTGTGAGAGATATTTTTCTCATTTTTACTTCCGGACTGAAAACCTGTTCAAACCGGTTGTCACTAGCTCTCGACATGGGGAAAGCGTGCCGCAAAATTGTAAATGAAGCCTCGAAAGCACATGCATCATGAATAGACATCGTCCTCCGAGTTCTAAGAACTGTAAAAAAGCTGGCTATTTCCGTGCTTTTGTAAATGATGACGTTCAAATAACAATGGTTGCAAGGTACAAGGTTAGAGTCTCTTTGCACAAAGTGTAAAAAGTAGATTCCTATGAACAAGTATCCTCAGTCTCTTTCCGCAAGAACTGAAATACTTGACCATGCTGGTCAAAAATGAAGACAGTAAAAAACTACTGAGAATAAACACTCAATCACCGGTTGTGATGTGTCGTCTTTGCAGTGGCGGTCCATGCGGGGGGGGGGGGGGGGGGCGGAGGGGGCGGTCGGCCCTCCCAAAAGCCTTTGCACATTTTCCCGAGCAGGGCAAGATGCAGTGCAAGATGTGATTTTTGACGTAGCAATGGAACGCTTTCTTGTCTGTGACGCGTCAAGCAGTCCCCTACGTTGTACGTCCACAGTGCTCATCATCATCGTCATGATGAGCACTGTGGACGTACACAGTGCTAGCCGCTGCCTTATTTCACACAATTCTACGTTCTACAGGATTATTTATTTATTTATTTATTTATTTATTTATTTATTTATTTATTTATTTAAGTACCTCGAAGACCCCAAACAAGGGGCATTACGTGAGGGGTGAGTTTTACAGGAATACCACCAAAAAGCGAACATACTGTACAATGCCAACATAAAGGTTCAAAATACAAATGAAACACGCAAACGGCTCAGAAAATCGAAATGCAAAACGCTGAAATGCTTTTGAATAGAAAAGAAAAAACAAGACATAAATAAAAGAGGAAAAAGCGCTGAACGTTGGGCGAGAATTCATAACAGATTAGAGAACAGTAAAAACCACATAGTAAAACAAAGTGCAATAAGTCAACGTTAGAGAGGAAAGATACACGAAAACCTAAAACGTGTCTAAAGATCTAAGCTTTTCTTTGAATGCAAGCATGTTTTCTATTATTACAGCGGCATTGGGAAGGCTGTTCCAATCTTTTTCTGTTCGGATGAAGAAAGACTGCGCAAATGTTTTTTTTTTTTTAATAAGGGTATTACACCTGTTGACTGTTCTTGTGACGAGCTGAAAACAGGGAGTGTTTTGTGACGTAGGTGCTTAATGGAAATGAATAGTAGAAACGATGAAAAAGGGCTGAAGTGGCTAGTTTTCGATGGTGATTTAATAATGGCAAGCTGGATTGGTTCTCCAGATCGGTTGCACTTGTGTAAGATGAATAATCGGCGTGAGCAAATCTAATGGCGTGATTTTGATAGTTTCTATGCTCTTAGAAAGGTATTCCTCATGTGGGTTCGAAATGACGGCTGCATATTGCATTTTTTGGCGCAGTAATGTGGTGTAGGCTAGTAATTTTACATGTGAGGGGTCAAGCTTCATCGAGCGTTGAAGATAGCCAAGGGATCGGGTGGATGCTGCAGTGATGTGATTGATGAGCGTTGACCACGTAAGATTGCCAGACAGGTGTAATCCAAGATATTTGCATGCTTTAGTAGCATGTAAACGAGAACTGGAGATAAAGTAGCTATGTGGTACTAAGTTGGAGCGTGTATGTATAGACTTTTTTCAGTTTTAGCCTCGCTCCCAGCGCGCCGAACACCGCCATGCTGCTTTCCTCCTCCCTGGCTGGCTCGGAAAGGCGGTGCCCGTGCGTCCCGTGCGTTCTCTGCGGTTCTTCGTGTTTACCGTATGCGGTTGCTTAGCTGTAGTAGCCCGATTTGGGTGTATGTGCGATTAAAGCTGAAACGAGGTCTTCGGGAAACCACTGCGCAGTCGCCTACTGTTCAAACAGCTACAGGAAGCGAAGGCGGCTTGAAGCGGAGCAGTGCGAAGAACACAGTGGCAGTGCGGTTGCGGGCTGTTTCAGCTGCACATACCTACACGCGAGCACCTACTGCTTATGTCGCTAAGATATGTGTCGTCTGTGACCCTTGCAAAATCATAACATAAGTAATAATTTGGGTAAATGTTGCAGCAGCACTGCGGGTTACGTGAAACATTTCTGTTCCAACTGCCGACACTGGCAACTGATTAATAACGACAACGGCACTGTGAACATAGCTATTTGACAGTACTTGAAAGCCATGATGCATTGTGCAAATGCCACAGCTGTTTGCTTGCAGTAAATATCCGATAAACCAGCAGGACTTTAAAAACTGAAGGCCGCAGCTTTGACGTGCCCACCTTGCATCGTGACATCTCATGCTTCGACCACATACTGTTTTCAACTGACTGCATAATGCAAAGTGCCGATTGTTTAAAAAAATGTGACTATTAGGGACGTCCAATCAGCAGGCACGCAGTGCCCACCCGACCACACGCACGCGATTTCTCGCTCTTTCGGCATTATACAGCGGCCGCACCCGGGACGGACCAAGCAGATATGCCCCTCAGGAACTGTCACAGCAGGTGCACCAGTTTCGAGTGTATAAATTACATCGCGTTCGAAGGCCCAAATGCCTCTCTACTACATCTTTTTCCGAGTTTAGCGAAATGTCAGACGACGCGAAGCTCCACATCCAGTTTCCTCTGTTCCTGCGGCACTTAGCTTCGACGCTCGGCGCCGACGGATGCACTGGCGCACCGAAGAGCGCTGCCACACACTCGCATGTTCACCCTGTAAGAGTGGACCACCCTAACTCTGCACGCTTCACCAGTTATTTTACCGTTAGTACGAAGTGATCAAGAAATTTATGCAAAGCCAAAAGCCGCAACAGAATTCTGTGCGCTTATGCGCTCCAGCGGTGCCTTCTCCATGTAGCACTACAGAAAGTACCGTTTTTTAGGACAGTGCAAAGGGAAAATGTAGTGAAAGACGTGGTCGAACGCAATTTCAATCTGTTCATGTCACCGGCGCAACACAGAGCAGACCGCTTGAGTGCTTGACAGCAACACTGCTGTTTGCTCGGAACGGAGTGGTTTTTCTTTTACAATTATAACTACGACATAGAAGCGCTCAGCAACTTTTGTGCTCGCATTAATAAATGTCTCTATCATAGATACCAGAAAGCCGCTAAATGAATTGCGCACACTTGCATAGAAGCGCGCACCTCCAATGTCGATTTTCGGCACAACTTGCAGGGAAACATCCGCGTCGCCGCTCGCCGAAGCACGGGCCATTTTGTTCAAACTTGCTCAGTGCATACAGTGCAACACTTTGCAGGTCAAAATCACGCGAAAATCAACACTCGGATAAGGCTGAACAGCGCGGCGAGTACTCGATGCCTGTATTGCAGCGGCTGCCACCCAAGCCAACATTGCGGAGAAATCGGCCACACGCAAGACGGCGCTGCTGTCGAAAGATGGCCGCGCGCACCTGAAAAAGGTCTATAGATATGAATTACATATAAATATTGTTCATGTAACCGTTAGCATTCAAAGCATGAGTTACGGTATAACATCGTATCGTTCGCCATTGTTTTTTCAGCAACAAAGTTAAAAAAAAGGGTTGTACGAATAAATTGTAAGTAGAAATCGTTGTTCCTATTTTTTATCTTTTTTTATATACGGAAGCCCCCCCCCCCCCCCCTCCCAAAGACCAATCGCTTGGACGGTGGGCTCTTTTCGAGAAAGGTGTTACATTTCGAATCGGTGATGACCACGCTTGTTTTACTAATTTTCCCTGGAATGCTTCTGATTATTTTGTCATTGTATTCCTGCGCAAACAAACGAAGAAATGCTTCTCTGGCTTGTGTGTTGTGTGCAAATATTGAGTCACTATTTTTCTTTAAAAATAAAATGAAACTTTCTTACAGGCCACCTTACAGTGGTGTAGAAGCACTTATAGTCGGATACAACTTAAGAAGGCAGCGGCTTTTCCCCCTCAAAGAAACCCCCTCCAGCCAATAGCGTCGGCCGATTCTTATGACCCTGCTAGGGTGACAATGTAGGGAGCGGTGCCACAATGGAGAGAGGAGTTTATCCCCCACTATGGACAGAGGGAACTATTCCGCTTTATCTACCACTCCCTGCTTTGTCACACTAACAGGGTCACGAGAATCGGCTTACGCCATTGGCTGGAGGGGGTTTCTTTGAGGGGGAAAAGCCGCTGCCTTCTTAAGTTGTACTCGAGTATAGCTTTTCGTCACTACGGCATGAATTTCCAATCATTACGGTATCAGAAGAATATACACTTACAACACCCCAGTGATACGCGTACAGATAGATATCCCACACTAACAGTATATCCTCCTCATATTACTTGAATTTTGTCCCATCAGGCTCCATTCAGGGTTTGAGAGGAGTCAAAGAGGAAACTCAAACGTGCGTTACGGCACAGATACGTCATCAATCTCTTCGCGGTTGTCTATGCGGAATGGTTGAGCGCAATGCTCGAATCAAGCTGCCTTTCACTGCTCACGAGTTATCCCCACAATCCTGTCCCCAGTGTACATGTTCGCACAGAAAACTTGTGCGAACAAGTTATCCGAAAAAGCAGCGTTTCTGGAGCATCGTGTATTAATTAACTCATTTGATTTTTGACCAGTCATTTTTCTTTTTGTAAGTTAATAGTAGTTTTATTCAATTCAGTCAGGAACATTCGGGTCTGAGCAGACCTAACCCATTGTTCGCTCTTATGGCCGACTCGCTAGCAGATGTATTCTACCATGAACAAGAAAACAAGATAATGAAGTCATTAGCTTCCGGTGTCTGGAAACAAGCCAACACGCAGTGTGGCAGGGCACATTATTTTTTTATTTTCTTAGTTATTTTCGCAGCCATATAAGATGTGTCTATAAACAAACAATCCGTATATTCAGGTCCGCGAACGTACCGGCCATCAATGAATACACCCAAGTTCAGAATGATAGGTTCATATTCGGTCGTCCAAACTCCGAAAAAATCAGATTTGTTGCACAACTCGGCGATAATATACAAAAGGCCCTCAACAAACCGCGTTGCCACACAATCGCATTCCGGGGGTGAGCGGTCACGCTGAGATCTCAAGCAACGAGGTGGTGCTCCGCTTTGCTCGCGAATTTCAACACCAGACGCTTGGCATCAATTCGCCTTAACGACCAACGTGGGAGACTAGAATCTATAACACACGCAATAAAATCTTCACTATGACTACATTATAAAATCGCTACGGGCCCTTACTATTCTTGGCTAATCTTTCAGCACAGCCCAACTATGCGTTCTTCGGCGCATCAACATCAAAATAGGCTCCTCACCCCTGGCTGTTCTTTTCTGTATCGTCTCCGTCTTTCACCTGCTTGACCGAATGACCCCGAACCCGATGTCAATTTAGAACAACCCCTTTTATGCGAAGCATACTAGCCGCACAACTGAGCTCTTCCTTGCTGCGCCGCGCACGGCCGCGTAGCTACCACTTGACCTTCACGGCGCACCACGTGATATGACGTCACACACAGCTGTAAAAGCTGGGGCCTCGTGCGCTCGCTTGCGGACGCGCAGCCTTCGCCGGCGGCCTAACTCCCGCTCCTACCGCTAGGAAATACTGACGTCACGCAATTGTATAAAAGGCGATCGGACGCAGTTGTTGCTGCGACGCGCGTCTTTTCTTTCCTCTGATCTTTTAACTCTCCTCTATCTGCACGTGGCAGCGGTGGTGGCTTGGCTAGAGCCAGTAGCAGGCCCGTGCAATTTCCTCTTCATCCTTCTCTCAGTCACAACAACAACAACAACATAGGGGAATATCTGTGGCATTCGGCCGCAGCCTTCGGGCTGCGGTCGTGTGTCTGTTTTTTCAGCCAGTGTCCGTCCCGGCGGACGCGGTTGTTGCGACGCGCGTCTTTACTCTCTCTTTTACTCTGTCCTCTTATCTTTCAACTGCCTTCTATCTGCACGTGGCAGCGGTGGTGGCTCGGCTTGAGCCAGTTGGTAGGCCCGTGCACTTTCCTTTTCATCCTTCTCTCAGTCGCAACCAACCACAACCAACCAGTCAGTTGAGCAGCGAGATGTCGGCCAGGGAGAGGGCGGCTCGCCAGACCGCAAAGCGCAAGTTACAAAGAGCCACGGGAACGGGAGAAGAACGAGAAGTACGGCTTGCCAAGCGACGTGCACAAAGAGCCATTACTTTACTGATCATCATAGTGTATTTATTGGTTTGAGAAAAATAAAGGAAGAAGCAGAGTAACACATGAGTTCTTCTTGTCTATGAAATGGCTAACCAGGTATAGCCAGATAATGTCTTGTCTATGAACGGCTAACCAGGTATAGCCAGGTAATGTTTAATTTTTTAGGCTACTATGCTTCGCATCCTAGGCTTAACCATACGCTAAGCCAGGCCATTTTTTTCTTCTGCCCCGTTGCCGCTCAGTCCCCCATTACCCTTACCCCTCTCTCCCATTTTGACCTGGCTAGCCTCGGACCAGCTGACGGACCAAGTTGCTTTGGCAAGCCTGACACAGGATATCGCCGACGCTTAGAGCTGTGCCGCGATAAAGTTATTTCTATCTATGTCTTTTTTAATTCGAAAGCATTAGAAGGCTATGTCGACGCCGGAGGCGTCCGCCAAATGTGCCGCCGGAAGTTGGTCCACTGTGACGTCATCAGTCATATGACGTCATGAGGCATTAGAATGAAAAGAGCGAATAAAAAGAAAAGAATTGCCGACGATTACGCTACTTCCTAATGCGAAATTTGAGCGCAGCTCATCAGCTGTTTCAGCGTTTCGATAGATTGAGGCAAAGAATTCGAGCAAGACATGAATGTAGAATTACAGACAACTTGTTATTTTTCACACATTTTCCTTCTTCAAGGAACACTCCACTAACAGTTCTTGATTGTCATGAAGGAAGCTTTGTGGTTGGAGAAATGAATATATGCTCGACTTGCTGCACCAATGCCTAGTTCTTAAAAAGAGGTCTGAGTCACACCGAATGTGGCCTCAACACATTCCAATACATAAGCCAATTTTTAATGGATCGTCAATCCTACATTCGAATTCAAGATAGAGACCATGGTCCTTACCTACTCGGCACGCGGGGAACCCCTCAAGGCGCGGCACTTTCCCCG
Organism: Amblyomma mixtum; assembly: GCF_055824585.1. Classification (NCBI taxonomy): domain Eukaryota; kingdom Metazoa; phylum Arthropoda; class Arachnida; order Ixodida; family Ixodidae; genus Amblyomma; species Amblyomma mixtum. The sequence continues at coordinate 80,373,326 of NC_143013.1, forward strand.
CTGCTCTTCAATCTGGCCATGATGCACCTGCCGGCCCAGCTGAGTGGTGTCGCCGGCGTGCAGCACGCCCTGTACGCCGATGACATCACTCTGTGGGCCACGCAGGGCAGCACAGGAGACATTGAAACCAGCCTGCAAACAGCGGCGACGATAGTAGACCGCTACGCCCGCTGCTGCGGTCTTCAATGTTCCCCTCAAAAATCGGAATTTGTGCACCTCCGCCCCTCACAGAAGTGCACAACTAAAAATCTATCTCTCTTGAGAGTGGTCCCATACGCGAAAGTGATGAGATACGGGTACTCGGACTCTACATCCACAAGCACAGGCGGCCAGACACTACATTGGCCAAACTCCGTAAGGTTGGGGACCAGGTGGGCCGCATGGTCCGCCGGGTTTCCAACAAACGCGGAGGGTTACGAAGTAAGGATGCCTTGCGGCTGGCATACGCCTTCGTAACTAGTCGAATTCTCTATTCGACTCCTTATCTCCACCTACGGAAACAAGAGGAGGACGCCCTTGAGGTCATCCTTCGCAAAATTGTTAAACGTGCCCTTGACCTCCCCATCACTACTTCAAACAGCCGGCTTATGGCTCTTGGGGTGGTGAATACTTTCCGGGAGCTCCGGGAGGCGCACCTTACAAACCAGTACACGCGCTTGTCGCTAACGGAGTCGGGTCGCCGCCTTCTTGCTCGACTCCATATCCAACACACCCCTCCAATGGAAGACAGGTTTCGCATCCCGGAACTGTGGAGACGTGCCCTCCACGTGCGGCCTCTTCCAGCAAACATGTCACATGAAGACCATAATGGTCGGCGCCTGGCACGAGCGGAAGCGCTAGCCCGATATTATGGCAACAAAACAGGTGTATACTACGTGGACGCCTCCGGCCCTCACCACGGGGGATGGTACACGGCCGCGGTAGTTCACAACAGCAACACAGTTAACGGCCTAACTTTCAGAGCCCGCAGTGCAACACAAGCAGAAGAGGTCGCGATTGCTCTCGCGGCCTCACATTCCAATTCAAAATACATAATCACCGACTCGCGAGGGGCCTGTCGGAACGTCGAACAAGGCTGCACTCCCTTCCTAGCCTATCGAATATACCAAAATTGCATACGGGATACGGACCCCGCACACCGTTACCTCATATGGGCCCCTGCTCATCAGGGGTTGGCAGGAAACGAGGCAGCAGACGCAGCCGCCCGCGCGCTCTCTCACCGGGTTGTTTTCTCCTCCCCATCCGATCAGGAACCCGATTTTAATCCGGTCTATACATTCAAAGATATTACAACATATTATCAAAATTGTCATCGCCTTTACCCTAGCCCATGTAAAGGCCTGAAGAAGGCGGATGAGCGGCTCCTTCTCCGCCTTCTCACCAATACATTGCTGTGCCCGGCAGCGCTAAAACATTTTGACCCCTCCTTTAGCGGCAGCTGTCCACACTGTAGTGCAGTGTCTTCTGACACCTATCACATGGTGTGGGCCTGCCCCTCCAACCCCGCTATTCCCCCCATCCCCAACCCAACCCGGGAGGACTGGGAGGCGACCCTGCTCGGCTGCCATGACTTACAGGCCCAACAAGCCTTAGTCGGGCGCGCCCGGGCGGCGGCAACCGCCACTGGGGTCCCATACTAGGGACCTCCACCTAGTGTTTGTAAGGACCGGTCCCTTACGGGCTGATCCAAGCATACTTCCTGTTCATTCGTAATAAATGTTTTCACCACCACCCACCAAGTATTTCGCGAGGTTGTCACAGCCGTGGGAGGTGTTTCGAGCGAGAGGAACGGGATGTTCTCCCGCATAAGTGGTAAGAAATTCCTGTTTGTCTTTATATGTACATTGCCACCCCTGCCACCCTGGAAGGTGGCAGTTAATGGTTGATCGCGAATTCGCTCACCTAGCGCATGCAGCCCACATCTCTCTCTCTCGCTCTCTCTCATGACCCCACGTACCTATAAGCGCGATTCATGCATCCACTGACCTAGGGAGCAAGTTATTCGCACTCCCTTTCCTTAAAATGTTCGTAGTTTAAAACGTTGTCAGCGCCAACTAACACAATGAACAACGATGGCCTATGGCTTCAGCGCCGCGTTTCTGGCCCAACGTTGTTAATGCTTGCCGCCCACATCTCTCTCTCATCACCCCATGTACCTATAAGCGCGATTCAGGCGTCCACTGACCAAGGGAGCCCGTTATGCGCACTCCCTTTCCTTAAAATGGCACAACATTGTCAATGCCAACGCATGCAGCGCACATCTGTCAATACCGCCACGTTGCTCAAAGCACGATTATTGAGGTGTCCAGTGTTGCTAGAGGGCAGTTATGCGCCTTTCCTTTGCTTAAAAAGATCCCGCTCCATTGGTTTCAGTTTAAAGCGCGACTACGGTGTGCACTGCTGCTTACAACGGCAACGGCGACGGCGACGCAGCGAAACGCAGAAACGATCGCCTAAGAGCTGCTCTCTAAAAAAGAAAATTGGGATATAGGTGGACAGGAGAACCGAAAAAAATTCAGTGGGCACTTTGTTGACCTAAAGTGCGGTGGTGGTGGTGGTGAAAAACATTTATGGGCAATTAAATTTTTACAGAAAGGTGATTGGCGAAAGTGTTGCTGCTTGTGTCATTGATGTGTGGTTAAGATGGTAAGCTTCGCCTCCGAGTGTGGAACCCGGTGGCGTCTTGCAACGCTGCCAGGGATTGCACAGAACGCCATCGCCCATTCGGCTCTACGTCTTGCTCGACGGTAAATTGGTTTTTGAGGAAAGGAAAAGTATCTCTCGGTCGCATATCTCGGTGGACACCTGAACCTCGCCGCAAGGGAAGGGAGGACGATGGGAGTGAACGCAGACGCTGTATTAGCTAGACGCGCCTTTGTTCATTCCAAACCAACGAGCTGGCATGGCGGAGTGGCATGGCGGAGTGGCGGAGTGGCTATCCAGAGACCTTGGTTTGATTCCCCAACTCGACCAATTTCCTGCTCGGTTTTATTATGCGAAGCATATTACTAGAGCTACACTACAGCCCGTCGAGCGCGGCGGTGGAGCTACCATTGACCTTTAGCGTGACCACGTGACACCACGTGACAACATGACGTCACAGCAGAGGAGAGATGGGCTGCCGGCTCGAGCGGTCGGCCGCGGCGGTGGAGGCTCCACATCAGAGGCGCGGCGGCTGACCACGTGACAACATGACGTCACAGCAGAGGAGAGGTGGGCTGCCTGCTCGCGCGGTCGGCCGCGGCGGTGGAGGCTCCACATCAGAGGCGCTGCAGCTGACCACGTGACGCTACAGCAGCGGTATAAAGCTGAGCTTGCCTCGCTCTCCTGTCTCCGTTCACTTCGGGATAGTCCTCGCTTCGGCGAGCGCGGCTTCGGCCGCTTATCTGTTTTTGGAGCAGCGTCCGCTCCGGCGGACGCAGTTGTTGCTGCGACGCGTGTCTTTTCTTTCTTTTTTCTCTTTCCTCTGCTCTTTTAACTCTCCTCTATCTGCACGTGGCAGCGGTGGTGGCTTGGCTCGAGCCAGTAGAAGGCCCATGCAATTTCCTTTTCATCCTTCTCTCAGTCACAACAACAACAACTCCGGGCACTTACGAGGCGGCCAGGTGTTGGGATGCCGCCTAGAAGCAGGACTGATTTGAACGAGAAGCGAAAGCTTCAGCGTGCCACAGAGACCGATGAAGAGCATTGAATTCACCGATGATCCCGTATATAGCTGCCACGGCAATCCTTGATACACTTCTAGTGGTTGTATTAAAATGACCAAGTATTCAACCAAAGAAAGCCATGTATTACCAAGCCTAGCCATCAATATGCTTCGCATCTGACTAGGCTTAACTTTAGCTAAGCCTCAGCCATTTTTATTTATGTGGTCTGACTAGAAAGGTTATTACGCTAATTAGTCTTTACCATTGTTGTAATGCCATGCATCATGTCCTGTCACTCACCTGTCAAGTGATGAAACTCTCTAGAATGTTCAACACAATGTCTACTAAACGTCTATTAACGATGGTTAATGATAGTTAAGCATGGCTTGCATATTTCGCGATACTAGTTAATATATGGTTTGTGATAGTTAACGTGACCTTAACTAGTACACTGATTAACTAGTGTTAGTTAAAGCACAGGTGCAGTGCACAGTCTCACATGGCACTTCTTAACTACTACTAATTACCAATTAGCCCTTTAGTCATTAAGTACCATGATAGAATCATGAAATCCCTTTATATCATGTTCCGATGTCTTTCGACTGCACCCGATTAAGTATCGATTGGCTATTGAATGGCATACGCCCATATAAATCATGCATCCGAAACGCGATTTAGAAGGTGATGACATTACAATTGCTGCCATGTGCAGGTAGCAGACATGATAGGGAGAGACGCGCGGCGCAAAATCCAAATACGTCAGTTTACGTTGCATTGAGCAATAGATATCGCAGGTCCAAACGAAATCCCAGCGATGTTATCACTGGCTGACCTCAATGTGGCGGCAGAATTGCCGAATGCATTCGTCAAAATTTCTAGCAACCGTTCGTCTCACAACATTCCATTTGATGTCATAGCATATCTCTTAGCATACAGCTTACATGTTTTTGTCAGAGGCTAGTTTGCAGCAGGGCTCGGACCAATGACATATGCACCTTGAACTGCATGCTTTGGACTTCATTTTCTCTTAAGGTTGGTTGAAGTGTCCACTGAGATGTCGTAATGAGAAGTTAGAGGCTTGCTTGCGAGAGAAAAAGAGAGACATAAAACTTTATTGTACAAGGAATTCGGGGCACGCCCCAGGGTCCCCGCACGACCCCACTGCACTCAAGTGTTTATGTTCCTAAGGTCCATAACACTGGCAGCCTGGCCGGTGGCGATGGTCTGCACGACAGGGTCCTCCGAGCGCAGCAGGGGCTCCCAGTCCTCCAGGTCTTGAGGTTCTCTAGGTCCCGCGGGGGAGGGTCCGCCGGGCAGAGGGAAATGATGTGGAGGGAAGAGGCGAAGGGTTCTGGGCATAGGGCGCATGTCGGATTGGGGAAGGAGGGATGATAGTGGGCTAGGGTAAGGGAATGGGTTCGGACCGATGGCACATGCTTCTTTGGTTGGTTGGTTGGTCGGTCGGTCGGTCGGTCGGTCGGTTGTGGAAAGGAAATGGCGCAGTATCTGTCTCACATACCCCGGTGGACATTCAGTGAGCTGACCCAGGCATACAGAGCCTCACGCCAGCTCTACCCCCCGCCCCACCCCTCTCTAGATAACAAACACGCAACACTCTGGCGCAGACTACAGACACACTCTCTCCCCTCGCCCCTTACCCTAGCCCACTAGCATCCATCCTTTCCCACTCCCGCATGTGCCCTATGCCCAGAACCCTTCGCTTCTTCCCTCCACATCCTTTCCCTCTGCCCGGCGGACTCTCCCCCGCGGGACCTAGAGAACCTCAAGACCTGGGAGGACTGGGAGACCCTGCTGCGCTCGGAGGACCCGGCCGTGCAGACCATCGCCACTGGCCGTGCTGCCAGTGTTACGGACCTCGGGAACATAAACACTTGAGTGCTGTGAGGTCGTGCCCCGAATTCCTTTATATAAATAAAGTTTTTTTTCTCTCTCTCTCTCTCTCACATACCCCGGTGGACACCCGAACCACGCCGTAAGGGAAGGCAGGAAGGTTGAGTGAAAGAAGAAAAAGAGAAAGAGGTCATGCATCTTCAGGTGCATGCTTTAAGGCGCGGTTGAGGTGTCTACCGAGATGTCGAGATTTGAGAGCTACTCCGTCCTTTCATTTCATCAAAACGCGCGCTTGGATGGATGGATGGATGGATGGATGGATGGATGGATGGATGGATGGATGGATGGATGGATGGATGGATGGATGGATGGATGGATGGATGGATGGATGGATGGATGGATGGATGGATGGATGGATGGATGGATGGATGGATGGATGGATGGATGGATGGATGGATGGATGGATGGATGGATGGATGGATGGATGGATGGATGGATGGATGGATGGATGGATGGATGGACGGACGGACGGACGGACGGACGGACGGACGGACGGACGGACGGACGGACGGACGGACGGACGGACGGACGGACGGACGGACGGACGGACGGACGGACGGACGGACGGACGGACGGACGGACGGACGGACGGATGGACCGACGGATGGATGGATGGATGGATGGATGGATGGATGGATGGAAACAACTTTATTACACACAAAAAAAATCTTCCAGGGTGGTCCCCTACTGGTCCAGGAGTCCACGGGCTTGAGCTTCACATAAAGCCCGATCCACCAGCCATTTCTGGCCGGCGGGCTGAGCGGTCCGTAAAGCAGCCTCCCAGGAAGAATGAGTGGGATTGGGGATGGGGGGGTACTGCCTTAGGGGAAGGACATTCCCAAAGGTAGTGGAAAAGTGTGGATTTGGGCACGCCACAGGTGGTACAATCAGGAGGAAAGGTGGGGTGAAAGCATGAGAGACGGTAGGGTGAAATAAAGGAGCCTGTCTGTAATTGTCGCCATGTGGCGCTTGATAAGGGCGACAAGGTACTGTGGGGTGGTGGCAGTGTCATGCGGAAGGAGTGGGGCGAGGGGTAGAGCTCGATAATAAACAAGCAACACTCGGGCGCAGACTACAGACACACTCTCTCCCCTCACCCCTTACCCTAGCCCACTATCATCCCTCCTTCCCCACTCCGGCATGCGCCCTATGCCCAGAACCCTTCGCTTCTTCCCTCCAAACCTTTCCCTCTGCCTGGCGGACCCTCCCCCGCGGGATCTAGAGAACCTCAAGACCTGGGAAGACAGGGAGACCCTGCTGCGCTCGGAGGACCCGGCCGTGCAGACCATCGCCACCGGCCGGGCTGCCAGTGTTATGGACCTTAGGAATATAAACACGAGTGCAGTGGGGTCGTGCGGGGACCCTGGGGTGTGCCCCGAATTCCTCTTCAAATAAAGTTTTTCTCTCTCTCTCTCTGTCATGCGGCTGAGTTTGTAAAATGCGGTGATTTGGTGATATGTACAGAGGACAGATGGGGCCTCTTGCGTAGGGTTGGGTGTGCTTTCTCATGCCTCCACGTAAGCAGACTTAAGTGCCCTCAGAATTTTTTCTCTTTACTGGCACGATCACGCTAAAGCCGCGCTGGCATTTACGTCAGTAGTAGCGGCTGAACCTCAGGTCCGCACCGATATGACAACACAAAACGACAGCTTCCGCTTCTGATGCGCATGGTGCCCTAACCTATGCAGCAGTGCGTAGCAGTTGGGCAATAAAGTTTTCATCACCACCCTATCCGTCTTGCAAGCGCCTGTCGGCAAATAAGTGGCAGTTTTAGCAGAGCTTGTTGGCGCTCCTGCTGAGCTCAACAGGCGAGCGTGAGTGCTACTGCGCATGCGCATAGAGCTCAGCCGGTAGGGAGCGAGCGGATCAACTCTGCCGTTATAGAGCACTAAACTTCCGCTACACTCGCTCGGGCGCGGCTAAAGGCCGATTCACACGACGGTCCGTTCGCCCGCGGCCCGCGCACTACGTGTTCATGCGTTAGCACATTGAGAGGCGCGTTGTCGGCCCGCGGACTGGTCAGTGCGCTTCTCAATGTGCTGACGCATGAACACGTGATGCGCGGGCCAGGGGCGAACGGACCGTCGTGTGAATCGGCCTTAAGCAGAGCGCGGATTACGCTGAGGGGTGTTCCCGAATCAGAGTGTCCAATATGGCAGCCGCCGCTTCGCACTTTCTCTTATTATCTATGTATAGGAGTTTGAGAATGAATAGGGCACAAAGTATTTTGTTTTACATTTCACACAAGACTAGAAACGGGCTGTCATTTAGAGGAAACACCGTTAAAGTAGAAGAGATTTGAGTTGGGGAGTAATCAATCATTTCGGATTCCTCGTAATCAAACTCAGGCGCTTCAGACTTCTTTCGGCGAGCAGGCATGCAGCTTTTCATTTTGGCGCCTTTTCTTCTTCCGTTATAAGTAGGACAGTACTGTGAAAATGGGTTACACAATCTTCACCTATACAGGACGTGAAAGCTGAGCTAATCTCTTCCTATTATGATATTTTATAAAAATGCTTCGAAGACTCCCTTAGTCAGCCACGCTTTCTTGCATTTGCTGCAGTTATTCCACAAACTATCGCTGATGTTTGCATTCGAAAGGCGTCTGCTTCACAAGTAAAAAAAAAACATAAATTGACCATTTGTCCGCATCCTTACAACAGAAAGAAACGAAAACAGGGCATTGAAATGTGCATCATCCAAAAGAAATAGAACAAAGACCAGAAAATCATAGAAAAGGAAAAAAAAGGCCGCCACCGTCTGGAAGACGTTCAAGTAACGAACGTAAGCTGTTTGGTTTACTAGAATTGAAATGAATGAGATTAAAGGGAAGTACACCAATGGGAATACGAATTGTATTTGCCCATATGGGAAACACTGTCATAAACATTTCACCTGCGCATATTGCAACCAACTATCACACAAATCACTACTTGGCATCTTCACTGGTACCTTCACCAAATTCTTCACTTCTTTGGTTAGGCAACAAACTATCTTCTTCCATAACACTTTCGTTGTCATATAGTTCGTCCTCAATCCACCAGTTTGGACCGTGACGTCATCATTGGCACGCGGCAGGTAGTTGTTTCTACAATGCTATTGTAGATGGCGCTACAAAGTCTCAATGCGAGATGTGCTGTTTTCTAGTTGCTGCCACAGATGGCGTTGTGATCTCAGGGTGGTAGCAGACCCCACGAAATCTCGAAACGTGATGAGTAAGAGAACGCTCTTAAAAAAGGATCTGAGTCAAGAATACCGCAGTATTGGCTGATGGACCCTTCAAGCGGCACTGCAGCGAGCCACGGCAAAGGCTGTTGTTGTTTCAAATGAATCCACAATTCGCTCCGCACAGCTGTGTGGAGGTGACTGGCAATAGGTCAAGCTTGTTTCAAGTAATGAGACTGGAAATGCGAACACCGCTTCCTCTTTGGAGGCTTTCAAACTCTGATTGGTTTGAGGGGGAAGTCGGGAGAGCGCAGCAAACGTCTTCACTTCAAAGCAAAGCGAATGTTCGAATTTTTGCAGGTCCTAAGAAAGACCGTTATTATGACGGTATCTGAATGGGATTTGGGAGAAATTTCTCGTTCATTTAATCTGAATTAGGCTTCGTTGCTGCTTCACATAAAGTTGCTCATTTTCTGTTCAGAAACAGACACCGTTTCTTCTTTCAGTGTGCGCATCACCCGTGACGTGACAGAGATCAACCGCTCGTCGTAACACAACTTTTTCTGCCACGCTTTGAAGAAATAGAGATGAGATTTTTCTGGCTAAGTACTCTACATGGATTGTTGTGTGCCTTAAGGCACAGCGGCTAATTATACCTGTGAGTAGTGTTAATTTGAAGATTGCTGGAACTCCATGGTGTCTTTACTTGCATGTGTTCCTTCTGTGCTGAAGCTGTCCGAGTACCGTTGACTTTCACGGATTCAGAGACTCGTTCTTATGAGCGCCTGGACTTCTGGTCTGATCAGTCACATTCCACATTGCTGCTGAAAGAATGCTGCCGGCAGTGATGGTACCGCTTAAAATAGACGTGGTTCACCAGTTCTGTAGAAGGAATCAGAGAGCAGTGCGCTCATATTACGGTCTGTAACAACACGAACAATCTTTGTTGCCTGTGTAGCATTGCCGAATGGTGAACAATTGGGCCATCGGCTGTATTATGTGTCAGCGCAGGGAGCTGAGGCCTTTGCGCAACTTAATACGTCGATTTCAGGCGGGCTTTTCTGCAACGACCAGTTATTTATGGTTCCCGAGGTATGGCTGAAGAATTGGAGCAACAGCAAAGGAAACAAGGATATTTCTGTGCCACATTTGTGTTCCCGAGTCAATAGGCGATAAAATAATAAATTTATTGACCCAATGTCCCAATATATTACTTCTAATTTTCTGTCATTTTCCTCTTTACATCCCATCCGCATCCCACCTCGTTTATCAAGCTATTATCGATGTCTAATCACTGTCAGAATAAATGTTTGGCGGTGTATCAAAGAAAGCAAAAACAGATTTCCTTTTTTTTTCAGAACAATGTCTTTCCGTCGCCTGTCTCTTACCTGTTTGCTAGACGCCATGGGGCAGTGATTGTCTTTCAGGCAAAATAATATGGCTTAACGCAAACAACTCTCAATTCATGTGCATCTATAAGCTGCATGAAAGTGAACAGCTATTACCATTCAGTTAATGATTACTCCCGAAGTATGGGTGAGAGGTTAACTTCTGGGTATTTTTTCTAGGTTAGAATTGTAAAGCTGCTGGCCAGCTGGTAAGGCATTATAAGAAATGGAGTATCACAACGTTATAGAGCAGCGGTAGACAAAGCAATGTTGTAGTAGCGACTGCAGCATCTACTGAAATTCCCTGCAGGTTAAGAGTACATACCTCTAGTATACCGCATCTTAGTATCGAAAATAAATAATAAGGAAACCTGTGAACACGCCAATGCAATGCGACTAAAATAAAGTTGAAGGAACATTGTCGAAATCGACAACAATGTACGGCGGAAAGCAGCTCAGGGAAAGTTGTTTTCTGTCGAACCACCAAAGAGAGCAGAACTTAATGAAGTTCAATCGAGAGCAAGAATTTAGGTTCTTGAGTGCGAAGTGAGTGTTCGCTCTCATATCGCTTGTGCTTGCCCATCCTCATGCACGTCACAGCAGAACCTCATGGATCGATAATGGGGTTGTAGGAATTTTTTCACTCTTCAGCCCAGAATGAACTGTGTTTTGAATTGTCACGAATGATTTCCGACGTATGCAGTCGTAAATGATACTAACTAGTGAAGTACTCGGTACGTGCGGTGGGCAATTGGAACCGGCCACAGCGAAGTATATGTGGTACAATATTTGCCCGCCATCCCATCTATGTCCTACAACATATAAGGTGAGACCTCCTACTCTTTTCATACTGCGTGATCTGTAAACTTCCCCCTTGTTCCGAAGGCAGCGACGTTCTCCCTTTTCCACGGGTTCTCTCCTGGAATCTTCTTTCCTATTACCTCACGATTACACCGTTGACGAGGACAAAACTTCTCAGGTGATATCGCGAGGCTTATTAACTGTTTCGCTCTTTGATTGTAATTAGTTTTTGGCGCAAAACTTATCCAACTCTTTGACCGATTCTTGCAATCACTGATGCAGTGCGCTAAACGAGGCAGCCATGCCTTACGCACGCACATGAATTTTGATAATTTTACGAAGACAAATAAAGACTTTCTCGAACACGCGATATATGACGTGGCTTATCAAGGCCGGTCACAGATGTGGAAGTGAGAGAAACTAGAACGTAAGCGTTGGAACAAGGACGACGGTTCCAACAAGAGCGTTACCTTCTCAGTATAGAGGAACCATAAGACCTGGTCGCTTACAGCGTCGTCTATATCCTCTGGTGGCTGGAGGATCGTAGAAATGTTGAGATCGCAGCCGATAATAACCGAATTGGGCTGCTGTTTTGTTCAAGGTTACTCTGATTAGTGATAATTTCAATTAGGCCTTCTCTGTGACTTTCTCTTTCCTGATTTTTCGCAGCATTCAGTGGATAATCGTTAGGTAGGCACTTCTGATGTTCTATAATTTTCTTGACCAAACTGGTAAGTTCTCTCTGAAAAGATACTTGAGAAACTACTTATATCAAGCCAGAGTGCTGAAAAAATTGACAATGGCTTAGCTCGGCTATGCCAGGATATACATAGCAAAAGGTAAGACATAGCTTGAGTTGCCTTGGTTAATCTTGATCGCAAGTCCAGGTTAGTCTGGTTGTCTAGCTATGTTGTCGCTTCAGTCCCCCGACATGTTATTAAGCGTGCGACACAGCTGGCGAAGCGAGCGGAGGCGAGCGCAACGACCAGGAAAGTGGTGTGACGTCATGCAAGATGGCGCGGCGAGTTCGCGGCGTCCGCCAGCTGCGGTGGTTGCTAGGCAACGGCTCAAGATCAGTCTCTGTGCCTCCACGGAGCACCGCCACAGAGAAATCGCAAGTTCATGGACAATGAAGCTTTCGCTACAAAAAGCCGGGAGCTACTTGGTACCTTTAGGAATCACGCAATCAGTGTGTTCCGTGTTGGTTAAAGGGTTAAAAATCAACACCTCAGGATACCAGCAGGATTCTATGCCTTTAAGCCATCCATACCTTTTTTTTTTTCGTAAAATTCTTCACATATGAACAATGCTATGTGCAGAAGCTGCTGAAAAAGCAACCAACACGTGACACTTCACTGACCACGAAACACCTAGGCAGAACTGTGACCTGGAATGAAGGTAAGGGTGATTAAACGATGCCAAGAGGGACCCTCGTCAGCTTTTCAGGCACTTTGGTACTGCATTCATTGCAGAAAAAGTTAAGCTCAAGTACATATTGAGAAAAAAGCAGTGCAATAAGGGCGTTTAACAGGTGGTTGTACTGTTAACTGCGCAAGTTCATTAAGAAGGAGCACGTTGAATAGCATGTAATTAAAACCTATGGAGAGGGTGGTAACGACGGAATTAACTTCTTTCTGAAACAAGCCTAATCAACTGCACGATCCGTACTGATAAGTTGAGCTTCCAGTTTAATTGCTACCGAGTGTTTTTTTTTTCTTAGAAGGTCAGAAATTAAAAAAAAATGGTAGCATGGCTTTCATTTATTTCAAAGCCGTCATGCTGGCTGAATGGTGGCGCAGGGTTGCTGACTCGAAAGACGCGGGTTCGATCCCGGCATGGCGTTCGCATTTCGGTGGAGGCGAAATGCTAGAGACCTGTGTACAGTGCTATGTCAGTGCACGTTAAAGAGCCCGAGGTAGTCGAAATTTGCGGAGCCCTTCACTACGGCGCTTCTTATAGCACGAGTTGCTTTGGGACGTTAAACCCCAAAGCCAAACCAAACCAAACCAGATTTATTTTAGCCTTGGAGCAGTATTGGGGGGGTACTTCAGGGGCTTCAGTTAAGAAGCAGAATGCTTTAATTAATTAGATAAATAACTAAATACAATAATTAAATTTTCAAATTTTAATCTTAGGGGGTGTGTTGAGTTTGCAGAACAGAAGGCAGATCGTCCTCCAGACAGTCTATCCAAGAAAAAAAAATCGTTAATTTTTAGCGCAAAAAACCACGTGATCGGCGACTTCACACTGCAACTCAACGTGAATGAGTGCCTATGACGTCGATCGCTTCGCCCTACGCTTTGCATCGCACTGATGACGTCACCTGAGGCGCAGACGAGCGGGCCAACATTATTCCTGCCAGTTTCGCTTCGTTCCGGTGCGTCGCGGATCCCGCCGCATACGCGAAGCACAACCTCACGACGATTGCGTGGTCACTGTTGTCTGTTGGAGTGGCAAAAATAAAGGATTCCTTCATCCACTGAGTGCGCGACGTGAACGGCTGCTTTTGCATCAGCAAAGCTTTGTATTCACTGAACTGTGCATAAGCCCGTAAGTTGTATTATCTCGCTTACCACCCTACTCAGAAAAACGTTAGGGGTGAAGCCCCTCTGTGAGAATAGTTATTGGGAACCGCGGTTTGGCGGCAGGTACAGGAGGATTTTGTTTTTATTTTCTGTTCAACCAACTTATCTGCTCGAGGATAAATAAATACAAAATCTCTCAATAATTGAGCTGTCACCCGAGAAAGAGCTTAAAGTGACCATTTAAGGGCTCACGGAGAACTGGTTTACAGCGCATGTAAAGTTGGCTGATAATTTTCACTACTGAAATAATTTTTGTTGATCGCTTGCCACAGTAAACTTGCCTATTAGAAAAAAAGTTACTTAGCACTAGTTTTTCTAGAAGCGAACGTCCCTATCATAGTTGATTGGCAGCAGCCTTCGGTAATTGAAAATCTTCAAGAATAAATTAAAACTTAGGATACGGAAAGTCTTAACACGCACAGAAAAAAAGTTGATTGTTTATCTCCCAGCAGTTAAGCGATGCATCCTGATTTGAATGAAGCACTTCATTGAAGTGTTTCTTCAGTGGCAAAATTACAATTTGTGGGCTCACATGCCACCTGGGAAGCGGCACGAGAAGCACACAGAACTTTTTTTACAAGAATTTCTGTCCCCCCCCCCCCCCCCCCCCCATCAACACCCATCATGCTTTACTCGCGAACAGATTCAAGTGCCCGCATCAGCATTGAACTCATGCTGGATTATCCTCTCATCGAGTTCTTGTATACACTGGCAGGATCATCAACAAGAACCTCGTTTTCAATGCTTCAACCATCCGGATTACCTTGTGTGAAAAGCCAGGACCTCTGTCTACCTGAATCATGGCCCACTTACAGAAATCATGTCTTCCTTCAAAGCATGTCGCCCTCAGCTTGACAAGGACTCTCTAGAGTGACGTCATGCTTCCACTGGCACACTGGGCTGCTTGTCGAATGCTTCTTCCGTCTTCACTCTAACGAACCTAAACACGCTGATTCCACAGTCTTCGTCCAGAACATACGCTTTAGGCCTTCTTATTGACGCCACAAACCTGTAGACGCAAATTTGTTGAAAATCCTCCCAGACGGATGTCTCCAATGGAAACCCGCACCCCGGGTGCTTGGAAGAGTACCATGCGCCGCCATACGCTTGTTCTTTTTTATGGTTACGTACGCGACGCCCGCATTTTCTCTTGTGGATAACCTTCCTTCAATCCGCGAAGCCATTCCGAAGCCGTTGTTGTCACATGCCGCGAAAGGGAATGGCATGAACCTTTCTTTTTTTGGCGCTTCCAGGAACGACAATCACTACGAAGTCGCTCTGAGGCCGTTTTGAAAGCGCTATGGCTGCACGCATTGGCTTTCGGTTTAGTTTGGTTTATGGGGTTTAACGTGCCAAAGCGACTAAGGCTATGAGAGACGCCGTAGTGGAGGGCTCCGGAAATTTCGACCACCTGGGGTTTTTTAACGTGCACTGACATCGCACAGTACACGGGCCTCTAGAATTTCTCCTCCAAAAAAATTCAACCGCCGCGACCGGGACCGAACCCGCGTCTTTCGGGTCAGCAGCCGAGCACCATAACCACTGAGCCACCGCGGCGGCGCATTGGCTTTCGACTCGGCGACAATCCGCGAAGCGAAACTGGCAGCGATACTGCCGGCCCGCCTGTCTGGGCCTCATGTGACGTCAGCAGCGTAATGCAAAGCACGGGGCGGAGCGATCGCTATCAGAGCAACACGCTCTAGAGGGCGTTGCCCAGAGGCGCTCAGTGTCGCTGAGTTACGTGTGAAGCCGCCAGCCAGGGTGATTTTTTCTCGTCTCGCAACGCGTTCTAGAAGTTTTTTTAATGACATTTCGTTTTCTTGGCTAGACTATGTTGACAGCAACCTCCTATTCTGCAAATACAACGCAAACCCTAAAATAAATATTTTACAATTTAATAAACGTATTTAGTTAATTAGCGGACTAATAAAAGCACTCTGCCTCTCACCTGGTGCCAACCGTAGCCCCCAATACAGACCAATGGCTAATATAAATCTAAAGCAAGGTACCTTGTTTAAAAAATTTTTGGTCTTAATTGAAAAAAAAACATGACATAATGTGACATGCAGGTGTGAACAAGCTGCGAGTGCTATATGTCACAGGGGGGATCGTCAGAGCTCTGCAGCACAGCTGACTAAGCGCTCCGCGCAAGTACGTCTGTACCTGAGATTGGTGCTTGCTCAGTGATTGCATACATTCCACAGCGACAGTGGTACGCCTCGTCCCTCGGGTTCTGGTCCTCCGATAGGTACCCTTTCTGCATTTTGAAGAAGGGGCACATATAAATGCGTAGGAAGCAACAGGGCATTTATAAGGCTCTTTCAACAACCATGAGAGCAGATGCAAATAATGACAGCAGATGCGTCAGAGTATTCCAGTCGCTTCAAAGAATCAGCATGAAGCAGAAACAAAACCACCAGAATTTTCATCTTTCTTTGGGATGAATAAAAGATAAAAGTATTACAGGTATTTGATATCATTTGATATCAGGCTCCTCGATAGCACTTTCGTTGTCTATATGGGGAATACGGGAGTTTTGGCTTAGGATACGGAGCTTTTATAACGCTGTTTTTCCCTTTCCAAGTCCCTGATGCAGATCCCGCTGCAGAAGAAATCTGGCTATGTCATTTTGTACGCACTCACAAGCTGTACTGACCGAGACCCAAAAAGTCCGAAACAGGCGTAAAGCAGATCGATGTCCGAAAATCAAAAGCTTAAGAAGTTGTTTTATGCACCAAACACAACAAAGAAACTGAACTCACCTCACCTCACTCCTAACCCAATCCATCCCAACCTAGGCAAACTCCACTAAACTCAGTCAAACTAAACTAATGCCAACCCAAATCAACACAACTTTTGGCAGTTCGGCACTGTGTGCAGTCAGTCGTAGTACGTCTGCAGTAAGGTACAGCCTTAGTCAAAAGTAACCAGGCTGCATGGTTTGCTTCTAGCTCGTACAGTGGAGCCCTAGCTTACAGCTTCCCTGCAGCTGAAATGGTCGTTAAATGTAAGTACTGGGGGTCTTCTTACCTTCCAACACGTTTTGATCTTTAGGAAAGCCACAAGGGCTCCACTATACAAGCTAGAAGCAAACCATGCATCCTGGTTACATTTGACAAAGGCGTTACATTTGGAAAGCTTCGCTCCAATTACAGGTGCACGGAGCACACAGCAAAGCAGGAGACTGAAGTTAACCTCCGCGCCTTGGCAAGTGCTCCCTTGAGCCAAAATGCCTTCTGTTCTTCGCAGACGGGGCTGAGAAATCCACTATGTTCGCCGCCAGAGATCAGCGGCCCCACTATATCGCCTCGCCACGAATAATCAGGCGACAGCGCGTTCTCGGCCGCTGGTTGGTTGCCCCGATGCCCGCGCTACGGCGCCACCTACGAAGCCGTCGGCTCGCGGGAGGACGGCATTCGCGGCGCGCGTTGCACGGCGGCGCTGGCATCGGCGCACCACCCTCTTCCAATCCGGCTTCCTTTTTGGCCGCGTTGTTTCAAGCTGCCAGCGCGCAGAGAGCGGAGACCCCGGAGCTTCTTCACATCATCGGCGGCCCGCCACAGCCGGATCCCCTCTCGGGCTTTCTTCTCCGCCCTCTCTCTCTCTCTCTCTCTCTCTCCTCTCTTCCGTCGCGAGGAACTCGTTCTTTGCCTCGCTCGCACCGACTACACCGGTGGTGTCCACTGCGTCGTCCGAACGGAGAACGCTGTCAGGAGCGCGCTTTTGAAAACGCCGCCGCTCCCAGCCCTCGAACAGCCGCTATATTCGAGCACGCTGTTCGCGAGTAACGACCCGTGTTGTTTCAGCGGTGTGACGGCGACGACTATCTGGATCTCGGCACAGAACGATGTGCTGCCACGGCGGTGCCGGAGTCTTGTGACATCGCCGCAGTTCCTCCGGCCGCATCCGATGCTGCCTGCGCTTCGCGTTGTCTGTGCTGCGGTCGCCGGCTGTCAGTGACTGGTTTATCTCTCCGCCACCGCCCGAGACGTTGATAAGAGACCCGGGGATTAACGCTGACAAGCCGCCAGCTGCCAGGTAAGCTGCGTGGCATGTATATTTGTGCGAGTGCGCGCATGTTTATTATCAGCAACTACCAACTGTATGATCTTACGTTCTGGGTTATCCTGAATAAATCTTCATAAGCCGGCGCTATCTAGTACAAGCAGCAAATTTTGAGAACGTAGTGCTGAACCAGATTTTTAAGGACAATGAGATGAACAGATCGGGACAACATACTGCGGCGAGGGTTGGGTCGGAGGTGGGGAAGGGTATGTGCCGGTACCCTCCTTCCCTTTCTGAATCCTTGATTTGAATTAAGTCATCTCAAATAGCTTTTCAGCAAGCAATAAAAGCGAAAAAATATTTGTCGTTGCATTAAAAGCCGTTCACAGTTGACGCTACCGATACCCGCGGCTTTAGACTCGCTAGTCTTATTTTCAGGTTTGTTACAGCCATGCTGAAGTTGTACTGCAAAGAAATAAAATTGAAATGAAAAAGAACTGAATCACGCAGCAAGTTATAACAATAGCGAAACATAAAGCAACTTTTTGGACAACGAAATGATGAAACGGCCCAAATCTGACACGATAGAACTGTACGAGTAAGATATGGGACGCCTGATCATCATACAGCACTCACACTTGTGGCGTACAGAGGTTTTAAAATGCGAAGGCAGACTCGTGTCATGAATTGGGGTGCTGGTCATTTCTTTTTTTTTGTAGATGCTGCAATCAGCTGAATCATAATAAAGAATAAACTTCGTGTCTAGGCGCAGGAGCTGCATAAGGCGGGTCGAAGAAAAGGATCTGTCACCGAATACGTTTGCTAACTGAGGATAAGAAATTGGCTAAACCTGAACCACCAAGATTTCTCAGGTTAAAAATTCGCTGGTTAGTGTAAATGAATAGTGTAGGAAATTAAGCACCAGTTTTAATGAATTAAAAAAGAAAGAAATCAAGAAAGCGTACAAGAAAAAGTGATTTTCAAGGAATAGGATCAGAAGGGATAGCTTTGGAATGTGTGAAAGACGATGAAAGTACACCGAGCAGCAAGGACTGTATGAGGCTGGCAGTGACGCAGTGACATGACACTGAGAGTTCGGCAGATTTGTGACAAATTTTCGTCCTGAGAACAATATTAAATCAAATCAATTCAAATCAATTTATTTAGCATTTCTTTCAATACAGAAATAAATGCAAGGATAAGAACAAAAAGCTGCTTCTCGAGCAGCTTGACAACGGTTCTTACCCCTTGTTTTCTCTTGGCAACGGATAACAGCAGAAATAATACAAAGCTGCGATTAAAATTGTACGAAGATAAGAGCATGCAGTATACATAGAAACTGTAAACACAAAATATATAGTAAACACAAAATACATAATATACATAGTAATTCCAAACAAAAATGCTGCATATTAGTAAAAAGTAATAATACCGGTTCAATGTAACTGATAGACATGGATTCAATAAGACGAATACTAATACTTAATCACCAATATTTTGCACACTGAAGAACATCTATTATTGGTGGGTCAGTTGTTGGTAACGATAATCATGAGCCGCAGAATTCAAGACCATTTAACACCGTGCTCTGAACAGCCCGCTGACACGCCGGTCCGTACCAATTGCTTTCGAAAGATACGCTATAAAAACACCCGCTTAAGGGCAACACTACATATGATTGCTTCTGAGGATATCTTAGCGCTAGCAAAAAACAAAAAAAGCAAATTTTCAGCTTCCGCTCTCTTCGATTCGTCACACCAATAATTTTGGCGGAAATAAATGTGCGGCTTTAAGTGAGATTTCTTGAGTCAAGAATTTTGTTAATTATTTATAGAAACAGTAGCTCGGTTTGTGCTGGATGGAGCCACAAAACAAACGGCCTTAAGAAAGTAACATGAAAGTTTTGATACACTGTTTTTACAGCGTGCCCCTTTTCGTCGCAATGATGAAAAGAAGTAAAAATAGACACTACTAGCATCGTACATTTATTCGTCAGTGACCTAAGCTGCGACAGTCGTAGTTTGTTCAAAGCACCACTTTTTTACACGTGTACTGGCCGTGTTAGAGGTTCTTCCTAGGTTAAATTTAATTTGCACCTCGTAAAATTTCAGCTACAGCGCACATGCTCATTCTTAAGGCGGAAAGAAAACAATGACCGAACAAAATTTAAAACTCCGTAATTCTACAATTCTGAACGCATTTAGAAATCTCTACCAAATTGGGTTTCTTACAACCTGTGACACTGCGTTGCTGCTTTTAAATGCAAACCGTTTCGCTCAACTAGCTCAGACGATCATTTGCTTAAAAGTTGGCGGGAAGCTCTCTTACGAAGCAAAACAGAAAACATATTCAAGGCAATTTTAGGCACAAGCGCGACTAAGTGCATCTATTTTTCACCCTTGGAAGATTCACAGTAGCGAAGGTGTACTACATAACTTCTCCGATTTCTTTAATAGTCTCCAGAGAAAAGAAACCTTTTCAGAAAGTGCGCAAGCAATTCACGGACCAACCGGTGCTGCTGGAATTTGATTACGCATTTTACGTCACTGTAAAAATTTATAAAATCAATAAGAGAGAAGCTCTTGCCCTCTCCCTGCTCGAAAAGGTGACAGCAGTAGTTGCGTAACCTCCATAACATCTTCATAAGGTCATCAACTCACAGGTTCATCTGGACCTATGGAGGGGACCTTAATTGAGACATTCCCTAGGAGGTCCGGATATTTATGGTTGACCTCCACTTACAGGCAACAGTGTCACTTGGCAGAGCATAAACGCTATACTTTTCGGTTGTTACGTAACATGGCGATATTAGCGCCTATTTACCCTTTAGAAAGTCCCTCATACAGGATTAGTTGTATAAACGCCTGAATGGTTTTGAGACGATGCGTTTCACTAACATTTTAGGTTTGTTGACTGCAAAAAACCGCTCAGGTTTGCTATTACTACCTTTACTGCCCAGATCTTGCTGATCCTACCAACCTACAGGGCTCATTCTTTAAGCGAATATCGTTAAACATTGTTCTCGTCTCTATCCTGCAGTTGAACTGTAGAAAAGGAAGAAAAAAAAAAGAGATGGTCTAGGCAGTTGAGGGCGTCTGTTTATGCAAAAGTGTATCACGGTTTTTTTTTTCTTTTGCGCGTTGTCTAAGCAAGACAAGCCGTATGATGGGCAGTTTTTCATCTTTCAAGTACTTCGCAAACGTTGTCCCTGAATTGAGAGACCGCCCCTTCTTATTTCTCAGGAAGACGTATCCCTCGCCAGTCCGTCACGTATCCCTTACAACCATGCTTCGCAGTTTCTGTCAACAGCATCATACGAGATTACTCGGTATAATCTCGCCTCTCTCAGCTCGGTTCTCGAAGCTTGAAGGCAGAATAAAAAAGAAAACACACGAGAAGATTAAAAAAAAATTACAACATACAGGACACAGCTTTTCGCTGTTCAGCAACAAGTGCCGTAATTTCGCAGCTACATTTCTTGTCCACAACATTAGTGGAAGTCTGGAACAAGAAGATAATTAATGTAGACGAAATATGTTAGTAGGCGTAACATTTTCACACAGCACTGTTCTATTTTTGTAGCGTTACTTTGTGACTGCTACGTGCAGCTGTTTTCTTTCCTTCTGAATTTCGCGTGGGTCACGTTATCTGTTTGGTTTATGGAGTCCCTAATTCTTCCGCTAACACACCATATTGATAACGGGTTGTTTTCTTTGAGAAGTCATTATCTTCACATCTTTACTATGAAAAGCAACGGGAAGAAAATTTCGGTTTGTGTTTTATGAAATGAATTATGTGTGCTATAACTGTTTCGCTCACCAGTGTTAGAGGATGACATTTAAAGGTTGACCCTACAGCTTTTAAAAGCACTGACGCTAGTCGTGCGGATGTGGTAGGTGGCGCGACGGAGTGGGACCCCTGGCCTTTGGGCTCCACCAACGATGGCTCTTTCAGGGATGCTTAGGCCATTTTGGTGACGCGAGAAAAAAAAATGAAAGAGATGAAGTGAAAGGGTTAAGTTGCAAAAGCCAGACAGTGTTGTAACAAATCAGCCTAAGGGAGAGCACGGCCATTATATAACGTCTGGATGGGGGCCCGATCTCACGCAAGCAGACAAGAGAGCTTTCGACTGGCCGTGCAACGTGGTATCTTCGCCAGACGCGGTGACCCTCAAAGTGCTTTCTTTTTTTCTTTCTGTGGCACAAAATTTTGTGGCACCGGTCCGGAAGCATGTTTTGGCTGCAGAATAGTAGAAAAGTGTTCTGGAAGAAAAAAAAATCTTACTTCACAAGAACTTGGCTGTTAGAAAGGAGAAAAGTAGTAAAGAAAGAATGACGGCAAGCGCACCACCGAAAATAAAGAAAACATTTGGCATTCACTGAGGAATAGCCAAACCATTTCTTTATACTTTTAGCGAAATTGTTGATCGAATAGTTTCTGGCTGATGTGATAGTTTCTTTTTAGCTTTTTGGGCCGTGTTCTTGGGATTACGGTTTTCATCCGGTTTCATTGAGTAGAAAATGCGCTGAAGATATTGAACTCTGTGCACGCTTTCAGAGCTTTTATTTGACATAAGCGCACGGCAATATGTGGTTTCGAAAAGATGCAGTTACCTTTAATGCGAAGCCAGTACTCTTTGCGTGCAAACCAGAGGGGGAGGGGGGGGGTTACAATGTTCGTCGTTCCTCGCTGCTATGGGGATGAACAACTCCAAACGAGCATATATCCTGTACAAGCACATTGTGATTGTCCTCTGCCTATTACTCTCGTTAGAAACAACTAAGGTTAAATTATACGTTAGGTGAGTGAGTATAGGTGAATATATACACACGCGCCGCAGCGGTCGCTCAGTGCTTATGGCGCTCTGCTGCTGACCCGAAAGGTGCGGGTTCGATCCCTGCCCCCGAATTTCGATCGAAGCGAAATTCTAGACTCCTGTGCATTGTGCGATGTCAGCGCACGTTGAAGAACCTCAGGTGGTCGAAATTTCTGGAGCCCTTCACTGCTGCGTCCGTCATAGCCTCAGTCACTTTGGGACGATAAAAAGAATTATATATATATATATATAGTTTAAATCAGTAGCATCAAGGCCGAACGTCAGCACTGATGACTAGTGAATAAACTTTAGGTGCTCTTCTAAAGTATCTAGGTGATACAATGTCGCCTCGGTGTGTGTGCGTGCGCGTATGTATGAGCTTATATATATATATATATATATATATATATATATATATATATATATACACGCGCACGCACACACACCGAGGCGACATTGTATCACCTAGATACTTTAGAAGAGCACCTAGAGTTTATTCACTAGTCATCAGTGCTGACGTTCGGCCTTGGTGCTACTGATTTAAACTCGCCTCGGTAACTGGAATCCAACGCTCGCAGTATGATCTTTCTCGTTCATTACAGAATTTCCCGTTACGCAGTAGGGAGAAGCTCAGCCGTGGCAAGTATCCAGCCGTGGTCCATTCAATACAGCCACCCGGCAGGAGGCCGTATGAAGTCGTGAGAGGGACCGCTTGCACGAAGACCGACTATTTAAAAACCACTAAGCATTCCCTCCGCTCCCTATCGTTCACTTTCACTTTATAATTGTGGATACTAAGATAATCTCTGAAAAGCTAGAGCTTCACGTAGCGGCTATAGAAGCAGAGCGAAAAGTTCGGGCGGAGTTTGCTAGCCAGTCCCTTTTAACGATGGGAGCGTAATGAGGACAAGACACAAGCAGAGTAAAACCGCTATTGGCCTTATTTCCCATGACCAGGTCAGTCGCTTTCCCGCAATTGATTAGTTAATGCAGAAAAGACCGCTTTACAGGCGAAGCACGTGCGCCCGACATGGTTGGCGGCCACGCTGCCGCGACAGGCTGCTCTCTTGTCTGTCGCAGCAGACTTTCCTCTTTTTTCTTTGTTCAGTTACTACGATAAGTTGTGCTACTTTCTACCTGTGTTGGCGAGTGTACTGTGCGCAGACACGGTGATGACCTCCGTTATTGGGGCCAGAGCGAGGTAGAGGATCATGCGCTGCGCATAATAGGATGACACGAAAGCAACGAAAACATACCGGTAGTGTTACGGCGGACACTTTTAGAAACTACACTGCGAAATAGCCCCTCGAAAAACACACAGTAAGAGGTGTTAATTTTACCCGACTGCGTAAGGGTCCCCTTTTGCAGAAAAGGCGGGGTTGGTGTGGTTGTTGTTGTAACCGAAAAATCCAGATTAGTTCAAAAAGGAGACTACGTCAAACGTGGAGTGGCGGATTTGAAAAGTGGATCAAACATTAGAAAACTGGTGATTAGAAGCTCTAAACATGAGTCAAGCGGCATTATAACATGTACAGTCTCTGTCAAAAGTAACCAGACTCTATGGTTTGCTTCTCATTCGTATAGTAGAGCCCTTACGGCTTCCCTAAAGATCAAAACGTTCTTTGAAGTTGAGAACAGGGGTTCTCCTTACCATATATAGATTTAGAACTTGAGGGCTGGCATAATAGCTTTAGTATACGACTGCGAAGAAAAACGTGCAGCCTGGTTACTTTTGACAAAGACTGTGCATATGTATATAAACTACATGAATTGCGCAAAAGGAAAAATTGGGGTTGTCGAGAATCAAACCCCTGACCTTTGGGTTGCGAGTCAGACACGACACCGATAGGCCACGTACTCACGTTCGTACGGTTTGTTTTTAAAGCGGGGCTTTATATGCATATCGTGAGGCCTTTCACAAAATGATTTCGATTGTGAAAGAAGAAACAGTGTCCTGTCGTCGTGAGCAAGACGAACCGCGGTCGCGTCATATTCTTGAAGGCGGAGCCTATGTCCAGTAAGCGGATAGTAAGCGGAGCGTAAGTTCAGTAAATCCCCTTTGTGTAAGGAGGACATTTCATGGCCGCTGTCAGCTATTCTATTCAAAAGTAACAGAAGCAGATAATATTACAGCATTTGCACGTGCAGTTAGTTCTTGGGGTAGGTATATTGTGCAGTTTAGTCCGACACAGTCGGTACGTTGGTAGGACGGTTATAAGTTCCACCTGATTAGATAAAAAGGAATTGTTCTGTTTCATTTCTTGTTTGTAACGTTGGACTAGGCGAGAGTCGTACAGATGAAGAATGTTTATTACTTTAGCGATGTTGAAGAGCTGTTTTGAGGGGAAGTCAGAGGGGCGAATAAAGACTACTTGAAGAGCTTTTCTTTCTGGACGGTGAATCATGTGGAGGTTAGTGGATGTTGACGTGCCCCTTATAAGGTGGCAACAATTTTTGATGGGACATGAATAGAGATTTAAATAGGAGTAGTTCGGCTGAAACCGAAGGGATATGACGATGCCGGTACAACAGGCGCCAATGATGGGGGAAGCTTTTAAGGCAACAAGGGTTATGTGTGCGTCCCAGATCAGCTTGCTTGTGAAACAGACTCCAAGTGTTTTAAACGTACTCGCGATTGTCCAAGTCATGTTTATTACCTGGCATTTCGGTGAAAAAACATAGCTTTTGTTTTCTTCACATTTATTTTTAGTGCATTAAAATAACTTCTACGGGCAAACAGTAAGAGTGTATCTTTCACTTTATTGATCCTTTTGTCAGTGTCACCTCCACCAAACAGTAGCGTTGCGTCATCGGCATATATGATGAAGTAGTATCATTGGCAATGTTTACAATGTCATTACTGTAAAAATTGAATAAGAAAGGCCCTAAGAGACTCCGGTGCGGTACTGCGCATGCAGTATACAGCATGATTTAAGAAAATCCATTGACCTCTAAATAATGGCGACGCTGTGGCAAACATGAACGTATGTGTTAAGCAAACAAGGGAAGGGGAATGAGGGGCTCGTTATAAATATGAGAGAAGCCAAGCATGAACGTATGTGTCTTAGATAAATTCCACGAACTCCATACTTTGGGACTTTTGCTAGGAGAACGTCATGTTTTCTAGAGTCAAATGCTCGTGAAAAGTCAACAAAAAGGGCCAGTACTCTAGCGGTCTTCGAGGTTAAGCGGAAAAAAACTTTTTGGGCTAGAAGCGCAGTTTCAGTTGAAGGGTTTTTTTAAGGCGGTGCTATGAAAGTGTGATAATAATGTGCCTCTCAGAAAAAGCAGAGAGGTGTGCGTGTATCACTTTTGAAGGCCCTTGGAAAACACAGGCAACAGAGAAATCTGTCTGTAATTTAATATATTCTTTAATAAGGGAGTAATTACTCATTGACTCATTACTCATTAATGAGTCATTAATTAATCATTAATTACTCCCTTTAATAAGGGAGTAATTACTCATTCTTTCTGTAAGTCACCCCTTTCGAATATTGGAACTACCTTCGCGATTCGCATCTTGGAGGGGGAAATGCCGGAGGGTAGGCAAAAACTGAATGTGTCGATTGAATATGACTGGTGCAGCTATACTGATAACATACTTGACCGGTACCGTCTGTATACCATCTGCTCCAAAGAAAGAATTAGAATAAAGATTATGAAAGGTAGTAATAATTTCTTCTGGCATCACCGGACCAGGAAATACGCTAGAGGTAGTGCTAAAATCAGTAAACTGCACAGCATCCACCCCAGACGATGGTTGGGAATCAACTAGGAAGGATTCATTTACAGAGTTCTCCAGTTCCTGGCCACTAAGTTCAGCCCTTCATACATGCAGCTTGTCAGGGAATTTCATTCCATTTCCAGGACTTAGAACATTAGAAAGCTTCTTCCAAAGTACCTCACTGAGACCATTATGGTTCTCAAAAACGTTAGTGTAATACCCTGTTTCCACTGCCCTGATGTCTGAGTTCAGTTTGTTCCTGTAGGCTTTGAAGTTGGCCAGGAGGTAAGGGTTGTTTGGTCTGACAAATGACACGTACAACTTGGATTCAACTTGGATTCTGTTAACTAACAAGGAACTCATCTCTGGCTCATTAAAGCGCGTGCGTCGGGAACCTTCAGGTTAGGGAAAACAGTATATGTGTAGGGTTATGAATGTGCAAACGAATGCAACGTATGGAGCATTCATGTCGTTTACAGAGTACAACTCATCATACGACTCGTTAGTAACAGCTCTGCGAAACTTGTCGAGGTTAGATGGTTTAAAGTCTGGATAGCTGTAAATTAAAGATGTCGCGTCGGAAGCATAGAAACAAGTTTACGTAAACACATTTATCTGCCCATATGATCCCTTAATTGGCAGCATAAAACGCCTGATTTTATAAGGGACAACTCCGAATTGGTAATATAAAGAGCAAGAAGTGTTTCTGACTTCATACATACCTTGGTAAGCTCATTAATTGCAGTCTGGCATCCGTGAGAATATAGCAGTATTTCAATTTCATGTGACAACTTACTTTCATTTAACGTGTTAAACGATGTCAGTGCATGTTAAAGAACCCCAGGTGGTCGAAATTTCCGGAGCCCTTCACTACGGCGTCTCTCATAGCCTTAGTCGCTTTGGGACGTTAAACCCCATAAAACCAAAACTAAAACCAAACCTTAACAGCCCCCCCCCCCCCCCCCCCCCCCCCCCCGCGCCAAACAAATTAACAGTGCAATTGTTAGCAGTAACAAAATGCAAAAAAATGTTCTATTAACGTTAGAAAGGCACATGCATCACCACTTCGCGGTTTAAAGAACACAGAGATCACAAGATTGCTACTGTTAACTTTTAAAACCACCCATTAATTGAATGTAAGGTCAAATCATTGAGCATGTAATATTTGCTGCGGGTAGACAGAAGCACATACACTCCATCACCCTTACATTCGTCTAGGCAGTTGAAAAAGAAATGGTTCATGTAATGACAGAGCGAACACTTAGACATTGGTATAACAAATTTCTGGCAACATCAGCACATTAAAAATAAAGCCAAAACTCCCTAACAAACTAATATCCTCATAGTTGTTACGAAAAACACGGGCATTAAGGTGAAAATATTTTAGAGAAGCATGGTTAAGGTATGGTGCACTTTAAGTCGCTGGGAAGTAACTGCGCCAGAATAGTTGTATGAACTGAGTTAAAACTAAATACGGCACACTAAGTGGCAGTCTATTTATGCAGTTCTGACTCATGCTTGATGTGTGGAGTAGTGCACTGCACGGGCTCGGGCCGGCCCGAAAGCCCGGGCCGGGCCGGGACATGATCTGTTTTGCCGGGCCTGGGCCGGGCCCGGGCCTGAAGTTGCGGGCCCGGGCCGGGCTCGGGCTTAAAGCTGCGGACGCGAGTTGGGCTTGGGTCCGTACAGAAACGGCTGGTGTCCGACTATTCATTCACTATTGCAGAGTGAAGTACACAACTACGACATTGGAGCAGCGACACGGATAAGGTATGGGTTATAGTATGCGCTGAGAAAAAAACTAAACTTCATTCATTTACTTATTTATTTCCTTATTTCCACGCCGTGGTGGCTTAGTGGCCAAGGCGCTTGATTACTGAGCCGGGGAACCAGGGTTTGCTCCTATCCTCAGCGGCCGCATTTCTGTTTAGGCGGCAAGCATGACAGCCATGTACTTTGTAGTATCATTGCTCGTTGAGGAAACCCTGGTGTTCGAAATGATCCGGAGCCCTTTGCTTCGGTATCTCTCACAGCCTGACTCCCCTTGGGCCCTTAAGCCCCAAAAACATAGCTTTAATTTTATAGCTATATTTTTCTAATGTGAGAAAATTCACAAACTAAAACGCGTTTGGTTTTCTTTTGATGAGCTGACCGGAACGTCTCGTAAATGAAATAGCCACAAAAGCTCGCGAGAGTTTGTAAATATTGTCACGACCAGAGGAGCCGCGAAGGTAGGCGTCGGCAAGAACCCAAGACTGGGAGCGGGAGCCTTCTTTTAATTCTAGAGCCAGCTTCCACGACACCAAACAGAACAAGCGCGCCGCGAGAGTCCACCGCCGCTTCGTCGTCGTCTTCGATTCAGCGCGGAGGCCGCGCGGCGCGTTAGGCGCGTGGCATTATTCCCCCCCCCCCCCCCCCCCCCCCCGCGAAAGGAAACATCGTCTCGATGTGGAATGGGGTATGTACAGTGAGAGGAGGAGGAGCAAAAACAAGAAGAATAGGGGTGAGGTGAACTATACAACTTGCGCTAAATGAAATGCGGCTAGAGTCAAGGTCACACGTGGGGTAAGGGGAAAAAGGTAAGAAACACAGCGTGAACGCAGCGCTCAGTCACGCGAAAAGTACGGCTTTAAGCGCACTACATGCACAATTTCAGGCCGTTGACGCTGAGGGCCGACGATCACAGTTCCATGGGGTACAACTTCGTAGTTGACGCTGTTCAAACGGCGCAGGACTCTGTACGGGCCAAAGTACCTATTTATAAACTTTTCGCACAATCCCTTGCGGCGCACGGGTGTCCACACCCACACGTGGTCGCCGGGCTCGTAGTGCACGTCCCTGTGCCGACGGTTATAGTGTCGGGCATCGGCGGATTGCTGGTCCTTGATGTGCAAGCGGGCCAGCTGACGGGCCTGCTCTGCTTGCTCCACGAAGTGGCCAGCTTCAGGGGGAAGCTCTGTGTCGCCGTACGGCAGCATGGCGTCTAGCATCATGCGGACCTCTCTGCCATACACGAGACGAAACGGGGTGAACTGGGTGGTTTCCTGCGTCGCGGTATTATATGCGAAGGTGACGTACGGCAAGACCTCATCCCAGGTTTTGTGTTCAACGTCGACGTACATCGAGATCATGTCCGCCAATGTTTTGTTGAGCCGTTCCGTTAGACCATTGGTTTGGGGATGATACGCTGTTGTTGGTCGATGAGCAGTATGGCTAAGCGCTAAGATGTCACGTAGTAGTCGGGCTGTAAACGCCTTGCCTCGGTCAGTAATGATGGCCGATGGGGCGCCGTGTCTAAGCACGATGTCGTGCATAAAGAAGTGGGCAACTTCGGCGGCAGTACCTCGCGCAAGGGCCTTCGTTTCAGCGTAGCGGGTCAAGTAGTCTGTGGCGACTACGATCCACTTGTGGCCGGTAGACGAGAGAGGAAATGGCCCCAGAAGGTCCATGCCGACTTTGTCGAATGGTATTTGTGGCGGCTCGATGCACTGAAGCAGTCCAGGAGGCTTGGGCGCGGGTTTTTTTCGCCGCTGGCATTGCCGGCATGTCCGGACATAATGCTTGACACTTGAAGTTAGGTTGGGCCAGTAATAGTTCTGCCGGATTCGGGATAAGGTGCGGGTAACTCCAAGGTGGCCGGAAGTCGGTTCATCATGGCAGGCAAGGAGGACTTCATCCCGCAGATCAGACGGTATGACGAGCAGGTAAGTTGTCGGACTTGAAGTAGAGTTCTTTTTATAAAGCACCCCTCTCCGCAGGCAAAACGACGATAGTCCACGAGCTAGGTATCGTGGTATTTCAGGGCAACCACCTTCGAGATGTTCGATGAGCAGACGGAGCTCAGTGTCGGCACGCTGTCTGGAAACGAGCTCAGATGTGCTGACCGCTCCAAGGAAGCTATCATCGTCGGTGGTGTCTTGCGGAGGAGGTTCGACGGGAGCGCGTGACAAGGTATCAGCGTCGGTGTGTTTCCGGCCTGACTTGTAGGTGACGGTGAAATCGAATTCCTGCAGGCGTAATGCCCAACGTGCTAGGCGGCCGCAAGGGTCCTTTAAATTTTTCAGCCAGCACAGCGAGTGGTGGTCGGTGACGATACAAAACGGTCTGCCATAGAGGTATGGGCGGAACTTGGCGGCGGCCCAGACTACCGCTAAACATTCTTTTTCCGTGGTAGAGTAGTTCAACTCAGCACGCGACAGTGCGCGGCTGGCGTAGGCAATTACTTTGTCGACACCGTTTTGCCGCTGAACTAGAACGGCGCCAAGACCGACGTTGCTCGCATCCGTGTGCACCTCCGTGTCGGCATCTTCGTCGAAATGTGCCAGGATGGGCGGTGATTGGAGTAGGCGTCGTAACTCGTCGAAGGCAGTCTGTTGTTCGTTGCCCCAGGAAAATGACGTGTCATCACGGGTTAGGAGCGTCAGAGGGCTGGCGAGCTGGGCGAAGTTTCTAATGAAGCGGCGATAATAGGAGCACAGGCCCAGAAAACGTCGGACTGCTTTTTTGTGGCAGGGGACCGGAAAGGCAGCAACGGCAGCAAGCTTCTCTGGGTCAGCGCGGATTCCGTCAGCACTAATGACGTGCCCGAGGAACTTCAATTCGGTGAACCCAAAGTGGCATTTTTCTGGTTTGAGGGAGAGGTTGGCGGATCGAACGGCTTTGAGGACAGTCCTGAGGCGGTGCAGATGTTCCGTGAACGTTGCGGAAAAAATGATGACATCGTCAAGATAAACAAGACAGGTCTGCCACTTCAAACCGGTGAGAACGGTGTCCATCATTCTTTGGAACGTGGCAGGAGCACAGCAGAGCCCGAAAGGGAGGACGCGAAATTCATACAGCCCGTCCGGTGTAATGAAGGCGGTTTTCTCACGGTCCCTCTCATCAACTTCTATCTGCCAATAACCACTTCTGAGGTCGACCGAAGAGAAGTACTTGGCTTGACGAAGTCGGTCGAGGGAGTCGTCGATACGCGGGAGCGGGTACACGTCTTTCTTGGTCACACTGTTCAGCTTCCTGTAGTCGACGCAGAACCGTAGTGTCCCGTCTTTCTTTTTCACGAGTACGACAGGAGACGACCACGGACTGCTTGACGGTTGGATGACGCCGTCTGTGAGCATCTCTTCGACCTGTGTTTGAATAGCATCTCGCTCACGAGGGGACACACGATAGGGCTGCTGATGGATGGGGCGGGCTCCTTCATGCGTGATAATGCGGTGTTTAACTATCGACGTTTGGCGCACTTTAGACGACGACGTGAAACACGCACCAAACTCCCGCAAGAGGTTCTGGAGTTGCCTCTTTTCAGTGGGTGGAAGGCCTGGATTTATGTCTACGCTGGTGACCGCTTCGGCGTCAGCTCCAGGTGTGTCCTCCGCACAAGCAAAGCATTCGGCCACTTCCTGAACATGGTCGACGTAAGCGATGGCTGTGCCACGGAACAGATGTCGATGCTCATTGCAGAAGTTGGTGACAAGGACCTCTGTACAACCGTCATGAAGGGATCCAAGGCCCCGAGCCACCGCAACCCCCTTAGTGAGCACGAGGGAGACATTAGGCTCGACAACCCGGAGTCCCCTATGTGGCTCGTCGCAGGTAACTCTAGCGAGAATGCTGGCACGTGGTGGCACCGTAACGTTATCGTCGGCGACTCGCAGGGCGGACCGAGAACCCTGGTGCGCAGGTTCTTCTGTGGCCATTGCGGTAGAAAACGTCACCAAGCGGTTCGGCAGGTCTATGATAGCATCGTGCTCGCGAAGAAAGTCGATGCCAAGGATGACATCGCGAGAACATTCGCGGAGAACGAGAAAAGTGGCAACGAATGTGCAGCCTCGAACCGTAATCCGGGCCGCACACATGCGGAGTGGTGCGACAAGATGTCCGCCTGCCGTGCGTATGTCGGGGCCGTCCCAGGGTGTCGTCACTTTTTTCAGGGCCGTCGCAAGCCGTCCGCTAAGGATAGAGTAATCTGCGCCCGTATCGACCAACGCACTGACCTCCTTTGTGTCGACGAGAACAGGGATATCCAAGGAGACCCTGCCTTCAGCACGGCCCGTCGATGGCTGTTGTGGAGGACTCAGTCGGTGCGGCGGCGGAACCTGGTCGGCGACTGGGGTTGCGCTGTCGGGGCGAATCAAGCGGTGCGTTGGGGGAAACTCTTCGGTGATGCGGCGTTCGGCGTCGGGGCGATTGGGTCGGTGCGGCGGCGGAAGCGGGTCGGCGATCGGGGTTGCGGCATCGCGGCGATACGAAAGGCGCGTCGGGGAAAACTGTGCAGCGATGCGGCGTGCGACGTCGGGGCGATTCAGTTGCTGCGGCGGTGGAAGCTTTGCGTCGGAACGGCGTTCGGCGGCCTCGCCTCCAAAGGCCGCCGGAGCTAGTTTTCCCGACGAGGGCTCGAGGAACCACGTTGTCCTGGGGCGAAACGGGAGCCAGAGGGCGAAGACCGGCGTGGAGAGGGCGATCGCGACTCGCGGCGCGGAGGAGACGGTGAACTACGCTGGCGGGTGACATACTCAGCGATGTCTTGAGGGCGCTCGCCAGGGCGTGGACGGGGGCTGTCGATGGAAAAACCGCGTAGTCCCATTTCGCGATAGGGGCACCGCCGGTAGAGATGGCCGGCCTCACCACAGTGGTAGCAGAGCGGGCGCTGATCCGGAGTCCGCCAGAGGTCAGTCTTCCGCGGTGCCTGGCGCCGATCCGCCCAGTAAGGAGTCGGCTGGGCAGAGTGCACCGCGACCAATGGTGCGGTGTAAGGCGAAGGCCCAGGAGGTGGGGCCGCGCGGCGCACGACGTCCGCGTACGTGACTGGCTGGACAGGAGTCGGGTACGGCGCGGGATCGTATGGGGTCGGTTGCGGCGCCGGCACAGCTGCAGCGTCTTGTGCCCTGAGTGCCTGCCGGACTTCCTCGCGGATGACGCTGGTGACGGAATCGACGCGAGGGGCAAAGGTGGCTTGAAGGTGCTGCAGCTCCTCGCGGACCACGGAACGGATTAGTTCGCGAAGGGAGTCCGGATTCGGCCTGGGTTCATGGTCGAACCGGTCCAACGTTGATAGAGTCGAAGTTTGACGCAGTTGCCGGTCGTACTGATGGGATCTCTGCTGCAGCAATTTCTCCATGTGCACGGCGTCGGCCAGAAACTCCGCGACGGTGTTGGGCGGGTTCCGCACGAGGCCGGAAAAGAGCTGGTCTTTTACGCCGCGCATCAGGTGCCGCAGCTTTTTTTCTTCAGGCATGGCCGGATCGGCGCGATGGCAAAGACACGTCACATCCTCGACGTACATAACAACACCCTCATTGGGAAGCTGAATTCGAGAGGACAGTGTACGCTCTGCGCTCTCCCGGCGGTCGCTGTTGGCGTACGTACTCACGAGCTGACGTCGAAAGTCCGGCCACGTACAGAAAGTAGTCTCATGGTTTTCGAACCACGTTCGTGCGGAGTCTTCAAGGCTGAAGTACACGTTACGCAGCTTTGTAGCGTCGTCCCAGCAGTTAAAGGTCGCGACCCGTTCGTACTGAGCCAACCAGTCTTCGGCATCTTCAAACAGGTCACCGTGAAAGGGCTTAGGCGTGCGTGGAGTCTGAAGGGTGAGATAGGTGGGGCTGGCTGCAGGGACGGTTGTAGGCAGGGCGGGCAGTGGCGTCGCCATGAGTGGAATGGTAGTTGAAGGCGCGCTGACAACAGGGAGGGCCTCGGGGGACAGGCCTCGGATCCTCCGGCTGGCACGATGGACGGGGGTGGTCACAAGAGGCGGGCGCGTCGAGTCGTCCTCAGGAGTAGGGAGCATCGGTCGCACCTCCACCAGTGTCACGACCAGAGGAGCCGCGAAGGTAGGCGTCGGCAAGAACCCAAGACTGGGAGCGGGAGCCTTCTTTTAATTCTAGAGCCAGCTTCCACGACACCAAACAGAACAAGCGCGCCGCGAGAGTCCACCGCCGCTTCGTCGTCGTCTTCGATTCAGCGCGGAGGCCGCGCGGCGCGTTAGGCGCGTGGCAATATAATCGAATAAGCACATCTATCTCTCCTCGCTTCTTCAGCCTGGTTGTCATGACAAGGGTTTTGCCCTGTAAGTTATCACGTCGTTCGCACGTTATCTTCTGCTCCACCAGTAAGAGTAATATTCAACCGGTCTTAATTGGCCATTGATCATTCGTCAACCCAAAGTTTAGGACGCTTATAGTCTTCAAAACACACACCATGAAATACTCAGGTCTTTTAGCTTTTCGTTTCTGCCGAAAGGCGACCAGTTTGGCTACGATTTCAACCTGTGAGAACGCGTTCACTAAAAAAATGTCATCCCACTGCTTGCTAGGCAGCTTTAATGTTTATTCTCCCGGGCGGCAAAATATAACTGATTAAAATCATGGGGGAATGCAAAGTAGTCTATTACGCGCGTATGCAGCCCTTTTTATTTCGCTTTCGGAACTTCCGACTTTATCTTTGCGCACCTACACGAGATCACTGTCCAAAAGAGGGCCTGGCGAGCACTACTCTTAATGACATCAGTAAAACAATTATGTGGGTTGTTCTATTAAGGCGAAAGCCTTTAATGTCTCATCGTTGTAAGCAGCAGTTGTCGACAGAGAATGTCACGCTTTTCAGTTGGTCGAAACGGTCGTGACGTCACAGTGCGCCAATTTTAAACGGGGCCCAATTGTACTTTGGCTAGTAACCATGCAACCAATTGAAGGGACCATATAGCGATGCTCCAAGTAAGTGGGACTGAGCTTAGTTAATTTTTGTTTTGTTCACTCTTGTTCTTCGCTCGTTGTTGCTAGTAGTTTCTTCTTTCTTCTTAGTAGGTCCCGTTTCCCTGCTTCGCCCAATGAACCTCTCGATTCCGCCGGATTAACTGAGAACACTTACTTAATTAACACTTGATTGCAATAAAAAGGTACAGTACAGTTATAATGATGACAGCAGCATTGAAAAGAATAAATGAGCTGGGCCGCCCCTGGACTTAAGACAATCCGTCGTCCTAAGCGAGCATGCGGGAGGAAGTCCGTCTCCTACCCAGCTCCGACCTCAACTGCCCCCCGCTCAGAGCTCGCGGCCGTGGCTGGGCTGCTACAAAAGCATGTATTCGTTCAGCGCTCTCATATTACCAAGGACGCTTTCCCCCGGTGTCGGGGAATCCATGTACCGCGGATGGGGCTGGGGCGCCGGCGCGTCTGGGCCTTGGTCCGTCCCCGCGAAGAAGCGCAAATTTACGACCAGTGGCTGCGACATACGGCAAAGAAAAACAACGCAAACCCAGGCACCTAACAGATGTGCGAGGTGTGGTCTGTCGAAGGCGTCCGGAGCCCCGCACATGCGCGAAGCGGCGCCGCCTACGGGGACACACGACGCCTTACCTGTCGGTGCTAGAACGAGACCCAACTAAACCAGTTGCACGCTCAATGCTCCCTCCACGCAAAGTGCGAGTTCACCCGCGGAAACAAACATCTCAAATGCGGGTGATGAACGCGCGGTCCGTCCAGGGGGCCCGCTCCGCACGACAAACAACAGACAAACAAAAGGTCCGCCCCCGAAGGCACGCGGCACCGCGCCGACGCGGCTCGGGGGTACCGCTGTACGAAACAGAACTCGAAACAGCATACAAAAGACAAAAGTTTCCTCCCCGCCCGGGACGCCCGGCATCCCGGCGAAGCGGCTCGGGGCGTAACTGTATAAAAAAAACACAAGCAAAAGAAACGCGTACAAGCGGGTGCAAGCGACGACCTTACAACATCCATCCGGGTTAAAACGAACCCAACTTTCTACAAGCCAAACTGTGGTTTCAGAACCTTTGTCGGCCAGTTCCTTATCGGTCTAGTAGCAGTCTACTTGCTCAGAGTGAGCAGTGTACCTCAAGCGTTACTGTGAAACGGGCCGGGCCGGGCCCGGGCTGGGCTTCACTCCGGGATTCACGGGCCGGGCCGGGCTCGCTAGAGCGATAATTTAGCGGGCCTGGGCCGGGCCCGGGCTTGGAGCCGCGGGCCTGGGCCGGGCTCGGGCTTCAGGTCTCGGGCCCGGGCCGGGCCCGGGCCCCAGATTGAGGCCCGTGCAGTGCTCTAGTGTGGAGCATTAAAACCGTTATCTTTGCGCACCAGCAATTTGCCATTGATATGTAAAGCAAAGCCATATACAAAGCCATGTAATGGGGCCCAAGCGCCGTCAAGTGAATCAAAGTTCACTTTTTTGTCTCGGGTCCCTCATTTCTTACTGAAATGGAAATAAACTTCAAACTTAAAAATGGTAGCCATGAATAGCGCTCCAGTTCTTCGCCAGCCCAGTCTTTCCGAGTCAGATTTTCTGTCAGGACAAGTTTTCGGTAGGCTTCGTTGAACTTACCAAATGCGGTTCATCCATTCTTATCTCATAGACGGCGATTTGAAGCGAACAATGACTGTGGCATCACTCTTTTATGCTATGCTGCTCTAGCTGGTTTAAATCATCGTTTATCTAGACTGCTTAGCGTCCGAAACGTTATTCTCAAGATGCGTGACACGGTCTCCCAATCTGGCTATATCTTTTTCATTCTTGTCAACTTTAGGCAAAATGCTATCATGTTGGTTGCTCATATGTCGCAGGGTCTCTTCCATTTTTCATGACAGTCACCTTTATTTCCATGAGCTCGTCGAGCTTTTTGTCTATTCTAGCCATTGGACTGCTACATCCTGACCGGCTGTAGGGCCACCACCAAGCTTGTCTGCAGTAGTGCATGTTGTACAACGGAAGTTCTTACGAGCGGTTTCAGATCGCTGTTTAACGAGGAGCCCAAGCATTTATCGCTGTGATGGTCTTAAGAACACTCAGTACAGCACGCAAATACTTCTACGTTTCCCAGAAACTCAAGGCACGTAAGGCAAAGGTCAGCCGACGTTTGCCTTACGTGCCTATCTCTGTAAGGCATTTCTTTGTAGTACTACAGCACCTGTAGGATACCAAAAGTAAGTTGTGGCAGCAGCAGCAGCAGCAGAGAAGATGCGCACAAATAAGTGTTCAAGTATAGAAAGTAGGAACCAGCCTATAAAAGTAGAACAGCGAACTTGCATCCCAACAAATCTGCCGTTGAAACCATCTGGAGGGTGCTTACCGCGGAATGAGGAATTATCACGAGCGCGGAGTAATGACCTACCGGAGGATGGTTACAGTGGAAGGAGGAAGGTATGGCAAGAGCGTAGGAATGCGTAACCGGGGAGGGGTAGCCAAGAGAAAGACCCGGAGAGTGGGTATCGAGGAAGTTGGAGGGTATGGAGACAGCGTATATGCGTATCCGGAGTATGGTTATCGCGGGAACCATCTGGAGGTTGGTTACCGTGGAAGGAGTTGGCTATGGCGAGAACCGGGGAGGGGTAGCCAAGAGAAACACCCAGAGAGTAGGTATCGCAGAAGTAGGAGGTTATGGTGGCAGCATAATATGCGTAACCAGAGTATAGTTATCGCGGCAACCATACGGAGAATGGTAACCGTGGAAGGAATTGGCTATGGCGAGAGCGGACGAATGCGTAACCGGGGAGGGGTAGCCAAGCGAAACACCAGGAAAGTGGGTATCCTGGAAGTAGGAGCGTATGGTGACAGTGTAATATGCGTAACCGGAGTATGGTTATCGCGGGACCCAACCACAGAATGGTTAGCGTAGAAGGAGGGGTACGCCCAGACCGTAAGAAGGCGCAACCTTTCGGTGGTAGCGACGGGAACCACGTGGAAGGTAGTTATCCCGGATGGAGATGGTTACCGTGGAAGGACGAGGGTATGGCGGATTGAGGAGTGAGCAACCGGAGGGTGTGTGCTGCAGAAACCATCCGAGGAGTGGTTGCCGCGCAAGGAGGAGGAAGATTATGGCGAGAATGGAGAAATTTAGCACGGGCCATCTGCGGCTCCTGCTGGGAAACGCGCCGCCTGGGGAGAGGACGCGCTAGTCTAAGAATGAGTATGCGCGGGAAAGTAAAAAGAGCGCTCTATAACTGCAAGGATATGAAGTCGCTCTCATATTCTCTAGTGCAATATATCGCGAAGCATAAACACGTTAACGGCAGCCCTCTGGATCCCGCGTTATACATTGGTAACCATCCGGTGAGTGTTTTTGATGAGAAAGTTACCCATTGTATCGTAATGATTATTTCTTTTTCGCCTGCAGTCAAGAAGTTTCTGTTTTTATAATTGTTTGACGACTTTTTACAGCGATATTTACTGCGTCTTGATTATGTGGCAAACACCCATCTGGGGTCCAGCAAAGCGTTAACTTCCGAACTGCCTCTTATATGACGTCCCTCAGAGTGCTTGTTATATGTTGGAAGTTAGCTCTTGTGTTGTCTGCGTGCCTCCTAGTCCTGGTTTGTGAGTGTTATTACGTGATCTCAAGAAAGTGTAACAAAAACTTGCCAAGCAGTTCCTGCTGACTTTAATCTATCAAAGAGAAGAGTCTAAAATACAGTTGCAGCGTTCCTTTCCGAAACATTTCTATCTGCACCTATCGTGCATTTCGCATTAATACACAGAGTTGATATGAAAAAAAATGTGGGGCGGTCAATTAAATTGAAGCGGAGGAAGCGCAATAGCATGCTTCTGTCGCTCGCCAGTTTATTCAAGCTCTTATTATATTCCAATTTTGAGTTCGATGACTTTCACTGCCTAATCTAATCGAATTCGACTACACAACTACGCAAAATGTGTGACATTCATAGACCGCTGTGAGTCCTCACACCACGACCGGCGCAGTGGCGCCGCGGTTAAGCGCTGCACCACTGCCAACTGTGGCTGTGTGTCAAACGCAGCCACCGATGGGACTTGTGAGACCAAGGTTGCTCTTTTCGAGCTATACAAGAAGGAATAGCTCCTGAAAGCTTCATTTTTGCACAGCTAGTTCTTCCGGAGACAGTATATTTCGCGCTTAGGTCTGCTGTTGTCTTCATAGCCAGTTTCATTTTTGCTGGGTCACTATTCGTCCAGCTTCTGCCTCCTCTCTCTTAGAAGTTGAGAAGGGGAAGGGAGAGGGGCAGGAGGAGAGGGGTATGTTTTACGGGTGGCAGGCGGAAAGTGGCCAATCCCCCTAAACACCACCTAGCAGGTGGCGGCTTCAGACCGACGCCGACTCCCCCGGACATCTTTCGCCTACATGTCCCTCCTAATGCTAACACGTTAAGAACATTAATCATGACATGATTTGACATTTCGTACAAATGTTGGGATATATTTGCCGAAGGAAATACTCTGCTACATAAATGCGCAAGAGCAGTTGTCTTTTTGTACTTGAAAATGTGGGAGCATCGACTGCGTTCTCACACGTACAGGTTTTATTGGCATTTGTCTAGTTCCCCTTTTCGAGTGGCATCCATATTCCGTCAAAACGCTGGATACCAGTTTTGAAGCAGTGTTGTTCAGGCGTACTTTACCTCTGAACTTCAGCACATAGTACTCACCTGAAGGAGAAGCGGTGCCTCGAAAGTATTAGTAACGTCTATATGTACTCAAGTTTCCCGATGTCATTATATTATTGGTTGCCTGAAGCGCAGCTCTCAATCTCTGAAGTTACAAGGGCAGATGAGTATACCTTCTCTTCGCATTCTTCTGTTGCCAACTTCATGTGCGGTCGCGTACAACATAATATAGACTACTCTTCGGCGTTGAGTCTTTACTGGTGCATTACCTAGAGAAAATTAGCATGTGTTTAATACCTGTACAGGTTCCTCCTGTGCGCTCATGCGCGCTGGCAGCAAAAGTATTTCCGTTAAACAACACTACTATGAAGCTGAATCGCCGTAACACGGTCCATTTTATTCTGTCCGTGACCGTATACACGTTTGCGCTAATGTCATAACCCGGGAAGCCTCGCGCGTAGCAGCTTATTATCTATTTATCTTAGAGTTTTATTTTACCCCGCTTGTCTGCTATAATAAAGCTTCCTTCCAGTAAAGGTAACCCCGTCTTCTTAAATTCGAAGCACTTCTTTGGGAGAGTGCCACCATTTGCTTGAATGAACCTAAGCGGGGACGAATAGCCTGCACACAAGCGCGTCATTCAATTACGGCAGCAGTAACCACGGGAAGACTTTACAGCGAGCGCTTTAGCACTTTTTAACAGAATTCAGCCTCACTTACAAAGCGTAGCCCCGGCCGCCGCCTCTCTAGTCGTTTGTCTGAGCGCTGCCAGCCCCTGCCATCCTCCTTTGAGATTCACGTCGCCCGGTCCTGTCTTCCCATTCGTTCGCCCCGCGCCACTCTAGGGGGAGAAACACGCCTGCCGTCGTATTCGCGAATTGCTCCCAGGGTCGGCAGTGGCGAGATGGAGTCCGCGACACGGCGTCCATTCGCGTAAACGCCTGATTAGATTTGGTCCCGCCTCTCTCTGACAACTTTTACGGCCCCAGTCCCGGGCCCGGACGAGCTAACGGCAACAACGACGGGGGCGACGCTAGCTCCGACGCCAAGGCGCTGTTGTTGCTGCAGTGGCGTCGCCGGCAGAGGCGGCAGTCTCAACGGCAGCCGTGAGAACAGCGGCTGGGGCCAACACCGCTTGTCTCCCTAGTATTGTGCAACGTCATACAGCACATTCAAAATTACCTGCTCGCTGGGTGAGACATCCGTCGAAAATATTTTGATTTAGGTTATGACAGTGAAGCATTGTTGATGAAGGTATGGTAACATACGGTATGGTATGGTATCGTATGATATGGTACGGTACGCTATAGTAATGTATGGTTGGGTACGATAGGTGCGGTACGTTACAGTAGTGTACGGTATGGTATGGTATGGTATGGTATGGTATGGTATGGTATGGTATGGTATGGTATGGTATGGTATGGTATGGTATGGTATGGTATGGTATGGTATGGTATGGTATGGTATGGTATGGTATGGTATGGTATGGTATGGTATGGTATGGTATGGTGAATAAGCATCAAGAGACTCCACACCGGCTATGAGAATACTCTAGTGGAGAGCTCCGGATCCACTTCGACCTCATGTGGGTTCTTTATCGTGCACTGACATGGGTGTTTTTTGATGATAATGATATGTCGGGTGAGGGAAGATGGAACTAGGGATCGACTGAAGCCCTCTATTTCAGAGGCACATTTGTCCGTGTTGTGTAGAAAACTTACCACAATAACTTATTTCAGCGAATTAAAGTTGGATAAGTTATGAAGAAAATTTTCCTGAGGTAAGCGTACTTTTATAAGTGGTGTTCAGATTAATTCTTTTTCGGTGTCGACTGAACCGCGCATATCACGAAGATTCTCTTTCGACGCAGTGACGACGAGCTGCAGTGATGGTGGTGCTAGCTAATGCAGAACTGTATAAGCTAGGCCTGTCGAAATGGCACGTCTTGATTCACCGATTGCAGGAAAATTATTAAGGTTGCCCGAGGTGTACTCCCAAAAGTTTTTCATGGGTAAGCGAAACCACTCATTTACGTCGGAAGCGCTCGCGACATAGGTAGCGCCACGCTGCAGGCGGGCTTGGCGGAATAGTGTGCCTTCAGGCTGAACGCGTTCTCTGCACAGAAAACAAGCTTCCCTACCTGCGGACGCGCTGAACAGAAGTATCCTCGAATTAAGTTCAAATTTCTTGTTCTCTTCTCATTTTTTTTTCGCCCTATAAAAACCCTACCACTAAACTAACTTCCCGACTGCCACTCTTTTCTTCGCCTTGTTCGACGCTTACACACAAAGTGAGCCCTGCGGGGGGCGAGCGCCGTTTCACCGTCGTCGTCTTAGAGCGCCTCAGACGCATGAAGCGGCGGCCCGCTTGATTGCAGGCTGTTGTACAGCTCCCTCTTTTTTTTTTTTACAGCTGTAATGCGAATAGAACAGGAAGAAAAAAAGAAAAATAATAAAAGAAAGGCGACCGAAACTGCTCTTGAATCTCCCCTTTACAGCACGGCGGCGCTCCAGCGCTTAACAAGGTTTCGTGTTATTAGACTCTCGGCGGCGAGCGAAGATACAGGCGATCAGAATGTGTTGTTGCTGTCTTTTCTCCGCTGCACGGCCAAAAGGTTACGTACCCATAGTA
Source organism: Amblyomma mixtum (assembly GCF_055824585.1). NCBI lineage: Eukaryota > Metazoa > Arthropoda > Arachnida > Ixodida > Ixodidae > Amblyomma > Amblyomma mixtum. The sequence goes on from NC_143013.1 coordinate 80,415,360, forward strand.
GCTGGGACAACACCGACCGTGTCGCTTCATAAATACCGAATGTTTAAACGCAGGCAAGTGTTATGCTTGCCAGGCACGCGTGGACTCTGGTCGCTCTCCTCGCCTTGTTCTTATTTTTCGTTATTGTTTTCACTGCGAGGAAGAGAGGCCACACATAAAGTTCAAGTGAACTTGGCTGAGCCTTTGTCTGCTTTCGTTTCGTTAGGAGGATTCAGACGGAAAAATATTCCGCGTGACGTGCAGAGATACGTCACTGCGCTTTGTGGCTGTTGAAATCAGAGTTCTAGTGTTTGTTTGCGACGCTTCAGAATATTTGCTCACCATACAGCTGCTGCGATGTCATTTCGTGCTATAAGTACTGTAAAATGTTCTGAAGTGTCGAAACACATTCTGTGCGAGAGAAAACAACCCACGGAGCTCAAAAATGAATCGTTGAAACAATCAATGAAAGAACAAACGAAATGAATCGCTGAAAAAATGAACCGTTTAGACGGAAAAATATAAATAATTGAATATGCGTCAGCAAAGACCCGATGAGATATTGAACAAGCGCGCTGTAACATGTTTGTTTTGATTAGGTTGCTGGGTTGCAGAGAGATGCCGGAATTTTTGAGCCTCGGATGCTCCTTGTCATTTGAGGTTGTGCAAAAAGTGACTAAGGCACTGTACGTGTCAGTTTGTGGTGTGGAATACGCATCCTGTCTCCCTCCCTCCCTCACTCACTCACTCACTCACTCACTCACTCACTCACTCACTCACTCACTCACTCACTCACTCACTCACTCACTCACTCACTCACTCACTCACTCACTCACTCACTCACTCACTCACTCAATCAATCAATCAATCAATCAATCAATCAATCAATCAATAAATAAATAAATAAATAAATCAGTAACCTCCATCGTTGAAAACTTCTATTTCTACGCTCTACTTCAGTTCGGTGCCCTTTACATGTTGTCCGCCAGCGATGACCCACTGTAGCAATTTCCATTGAATGGCGACTAAGAGAGGGGAATTTTAGGCTAATGCAGTGGATTTCGTTGTACATCGGTACATTCAGATTTGAAAGCAAGCATCAGGTAATTGTTTTTCGCGTGTGTGCGAACTTTAGTAAACAGCCCTGGCGGCTCTTCTACGCGGAATAGAACAAACATCTCCGGAGATAGAAATTAAGAACCTAAAAAAATATCAGGTGCAATCTGCGACGACTTGCGACCAGGGACGTGAAGCCCAGGAACGTCGAACGACAGCGCAAGGCATCGCCAGGAACGAGCGATCCGAGCCGAGGTGGTCGCTTAACAAGGTTTCGTCGTGAGTCGCGACACGGCTACATAATTTATGACGAGCATTCGAGCCGAGCAACGACGGGCTACCGGGAGTGCGGCGGTGGGAAATAAATAAGTAAGAAAAAGAAGGGTTCTTGTGTTCTCCCATCATTCATATCGTTTTTCTGAGCTTAATTTCCTTGCTCTATTTCTTTCACTGAGTGCAAACGACGGAAAATTTCAACGTGTACAAGCCAGGAATCACTTCTAGCGGATATACAGGGTGAAAGGAGATACGTTACGGACACACGCAGAACAGAATCTCCAAACGATGTCGAATATAGGAAACATGAAATAAAATAACTTTACTGCCGAACGTCGGATGTCGGCCACTGACGACGGGCATCGCGTTCTTGTCGACATTCTCCCCTTGTTGTGTTAGACGACGAAAGCACAAAGAGTGCGGGATATTTAGAGTGATTGCTTCGCATGTGCCGTGGTTGCTTTTGGTTTCGTTTGGAAGAAACGGAAACTTTAGTTCCGATATCTATTTTGTTACTTCCTTCTAGTCCTCCTTGTAAAGATGATTTATCTTCGCAGACATTGGTGGTGATGAATACCGATATGAAGTTGATGCTGTCTCCTGCAGAAAGACGCCGAACCATTTTGGGACACACACTGGTTTTAAGGTTAAAACAAGAACTCCACGTTAATGTCTGGCGTCAGAATCGTTTATCTACTTTTCCTACTCATGGCGGGCGTAACGCGCCACGCTCGACGATCTGAGACGCAGTGTCACGAATGTTCGCATTGTTCTTTCTTATTGCTACTGTCAGTTCTTCTTGACTGCTTCTATATTGAACTGAACTTCAGAAAAATCCTCTAGCGTGACACCTCTTCCTTGTAGCAATAGGCCAAGTAAGAAATCAGCTTCATGGCAGCCACGATCTCGTTCTATTAAGTCAATCTCTGACGTTTTCAATATCATTTGGTAATTTAAGAAATTAAATCTTATGATCACCTAAAATACGCCTGCGAATAGTTAAAGTTCGCTGCGCATAACAGAGGTTGCTTAAGTGACACAAGCCAGTCATTTTTCAACTAAACACGAGCCTCTAAGCAGGTAGCCTGACGTAGCCGTCAGCCACATTTGTCATAATCTACAACCAGCAAGCGTTGACTCTGTCGCGGTCTGCTCGTTGTGACACTTTAAAGGAACACTCGAGAAAACTCCATACAATTAATGAACTGAGGAAAAATTGATTACTTGGCTGTTTCTGGCTGTGTTGACTTTTGTCCGACAGCAAAGGACTCATTTATGGCCGATAAAATTCGGTTTGAAAATCGTCCCGCCAGTCGACTCAAACTCGTGACATCCCTAACCGAAAAGGGCGGGTTGCCACAACAGCTTTTAAGTGAATGACTTTGTACCAAAGCCACCAGGATCTGCGTTAAAAGGATTGGTTTCGACGCATGTATTTTACCGGCGAAATCGGCTGGTGATGCCGAGACCTGTAGAGTCGAACCTCGTTATAAGGAAACGGTTGATAATTAAATTATTGTTATAACTGTAATGGGAACGACCGGCAGCCGTTCAAGCGGTGGGACGAAGAGGTTGACGAAGTGCAGTGCTGGATCCTGAGTGACTCCTGGAAGTGTGCTAGACGTGACGCTCTTCGATCGACGACCACCGACCTGAGCTTCGGAGACGCACCTTTACACTTGGTGGAGGTGCCCCAGCAGCACAGGTTATTGGCCCAATATTGGGAATGTATTGGCAATGCCGGCCTTGCAAAGCTCCAGAGTGAAGTCATCCATTTCCAATATTGGGCTGATTACCTGTGCTACTTGGGGCCTCGATCCCCGTCCCGGTCCTCAACCTGGAACTTCGGAGCCGAACGTTACTCGCCGCGCCCACAATGCCAGACGCTCCGATTAAGCCATCGCCTCCCATCCCTGCCACCGCCCTTTGTTTCGGGGTGAAACGCCAGCGCGACTCTTCTCCATTCAGTGGTACGGACGACCATGACGTCGACGACTGGCTGGTCTCATACGAGCGCGTCAGCAATTACAATCGGTGGGACGATTCCGTCAAGTTGAGCAACGTCCTCTTCTACCTCACAGACGTTGCCAACCTATGGTTTCGTAACCATGAAGCCGACCTTCCCACCTGGTTCTCATTTAGGACGAGCTTCGCCGACGTTTGCAGCTGTCCCGCCGTGCGGAAACTCCGCACCGAGCAACGTCTCCGTGCTCGAGCCCGGATGTCGGTCGAAACTTTCACGACCTATATTGAAGACATCGTTGATTTATGTAAGCGCGTCAGCTCTTCAATGTCCGAGACAAAGTTAACCACATCCTTAAAGGGATCGCCGATGACTCTTCAAATGCTCCTGACGAAGAACCCCACCTCTGTCAGTTCCGTCATCGAGCTGTGCCAAAGCTTTGACGAGTTGCGCAAGCAAAGCGCTTCTACGCAGCAGCCTGGTGCACCTACCGAGAGTCTTGCTGGTTTGGCCCTTGGTCCATCGTCTTCGAAGCAATCCCTGTTCATGGAGCGCGTCAAAGATTTCATACGCGAGGAAGTCGCCCGCCAGCTCTCTCTTGTGAATCACGTGCAAGACTATCCGCCGACTATCCGCCGTGTTGTTCAGGACAGGTCGCTGCAGTCCTGCCATCCAGCCCCCTGCTTCCTACTGTCGCAGCACCGCTCACCTATGCTGAAGTTGTCATCCGGACACCGCGCTCTATTGCCCCTCGCACTTACCGCAGCAGTCCTGCCTATTATGCAGGAATGAAGATTCCCGTTGGAAGTTCGGTCAGCACGGGCTATACCTAACTTATCGCAGGGCCCCTTAAACTTAGTTATAACGATGTTAAATGGTATTTAGTCTGTTATTGTTTTTGGTTTTTTTTTAAGGGGGGGGGGGGGGGCTCTTTTATAGCTTATAAAAGTTACGTTTTCGGTGAGGGTGACCTGTTTATGATCACAACGGGCTAACATAACGACTCAGGCCAACAACTTTTTGTCCTCAGGGGTGGCCCTCTAATGCTTCGTGATTTAATTCACAAAACACGCAGACACACTCCACGGAGCTTCACTCTTTCGATTGACAGCTGTGCGCGATTTCTTAGCCCCCGGCAAGCTATCATTTGCTTTGTAAAAATCGTGTGTGTTCTAGGTAATATTGAGCACGGCAGTACATTCATGACGAAAAGCAGCGGTGGCCTAGATGGTCACTGCAAACACATTATTAAAATTTCTCCCTATTCTCTAAGGATATTTCTACTAATGCTGCTTCCTTTTTATTACTACCTGCGAAGAAATGACCTTACCATAAGTTCTGTACCTCCAACTTGTCTCGTCACCTCTGGCGTATCTTGAGAATCATAACATTCTCGCACAACGTGTCTAATAACTGGGCTTCTCAGTGACTCCCCCCACCCCCCCACACACACACACACATAGAGGAGGAGTTTGCTTTATATATCATGGTATTCTCTCTATATCAACCTAAAAGTAACTGGATTTCAAGTTAAATGCGCCAGTTTCTCATAATCTTTTAAAGTATAAGACAATGCTTACATGGTAAAATATTTTCATATTTTTTTATTTATTATATTTTACAAGTGTGATGTACCATTACCAACAGCATTGCCTGTTGCAGCTGCACCTTCAAGAACGTTAAGTGGTCGAAATTAATCGGCAGTCCCTGCTACGGCGTTTCTCACAGCTCATGTGAGGTTTCGGACGTTAGAACACAAATACCGCGCACCATACCACACCATACCATGCCACACCATGACGTACAGTACTGTGTCATGCTATACCACATAATACCGTGATATAACTACTTGTTTACTACGTTAGCTCCTCTCTTATGATTGCTCTAGTCTTATTGGGCATGACATTTTTTTTAATATTTTATAATCGTGAAATATATTTCTCCTTTTCTCTTCGTGTCGCCCGCTTTGTTCAGCTATGCACACTTCCTACACCCCGTTGTCTATGTAAATCTTGAGGCTCAAATGAGTTTCTTTCACCAGTGCCGAATATTCATGCAGTGGGACGCAGATTCATTCGCATCTTGCCACTATCGGAACAGAGAGCTACTGGAGGAGGTTTGTCGGATGGTAACGTAGGCAGGAAAGGCGCAGTAACTTCGTCCTTCACAGGAGACACACGGGTCAAGCGATGGCGGAAGGTATGAATGATAGGCTCAGAGGAGGGAGAGAGAGATTCTCCGTAGTGGAGTGCTACATATTAATTTCGAACACACTTGGTTCGTGAAAGTGCACGATATACTATAATGTGATGCTACAGCATCGCGCAGCGCATAATGGCCTTACTTACAAGCGTGGCAAGGTACTTTGTCTACACTTACAAAGCTGCTTACACTTTAGGGAAGTGCACACATTCCCACAGGCGGCTAAAATACTTTATGTCGCATACATCTCAGCCTGGTGATGCAGCCGTGCATGTCATACTAAACTTAAATCAAGCGAAAGAGCTTGGTTTCGGTTAAGCATTCACCCTGGCCAACGAAGTATGGTGTAGTGTTGAACAATAACCGAGTAGCCATGGGATGTTCGCGCAGTCATGGGGCCATCTTACAAAAACCCAGCGAGAGAAACTGCCTTCAGAATGAAACAAGCCTCCTTCCCACGTCAAGAAGAAGATTTACCGTCAAGATATTTGATGTTGCAGCCAGATATTTGATGTTGCACTGAAAACACTGTCACGAACTCAACGCATAAATTGTCTGTTTATTTTTGCATTCTTAGCGCGGCATTTCAATCGTATTGTCTCTGGCTCGGCCCGTCAGCCGCCGGGCAAGTTAGGCGCGCTTTGTTTTGAGTCACCAGAACTTTTCATGACTTACGAGCATCGAATTTTTCAATGCAGCGCCGCAGGGAATATATTCATGCTGAACGAAATGAAAGCCGCAATACAGGCTGAGCCCATTTTTTGTTCGCCCTTTACACAGCTGTCGGGGCTACCATTACAAACCTCTCCGACGTGACTGACTCCCTCCCCCTTCCCTCGCCTCGCCCCCCCCCCCCCCTCGTAAAAAAATGCATGTGGGCTTCAGTTACAAACAAGAAAAGTTGGAAGATTAACCACGCATGATGAATTACTTTCTCTTCCTGGAAAACAGCCAGCAGGAAACGCAGCGGGCCCCCGTCAACTTTGATGAAATACCCGGTGACTGAGTTGGACGCAGGCTCGTCTTGCTTATCATCTTTTCATTTTCTACTGCGCCGTGGGCTTAACCTTCGCCATTATGTCTACAGAACTTTCACTGTGTAAAGAACAAAGAATTCTGGGTAACGTAGTAAGGCCGTGCGCGTCTGCATATCTTTAATACATTGCGTACATAGTCATGATGCACTATGAACGTCCTTATGCGCATTTTGATCGAATGCCGCGTAGCTCCGTGCCCTGCAGCGCGTGTGATTAAGTGGCTGTGCTCGTATGTTAGCACCAGCTCTTAGATCCTACCATTTGGAAGTAAGTAGGTCCGTAGGTAATCTGATAGGTAAGGAAGGAAGGAAGGAAGGAAGGAAGGAAGGAAGGAAGAAAGAAAGAAAGAAAGAAAGAAAGAAAGAAAGAAAGAAAGAAAGAAAGAAAGAAAGAAAGAAAGGAATGAAGAAAGAAAGGAAGGAAGGAAGGAAGAAAGAAAGAAAGAAAGAAAGAAAGAAAGAAAGAAAGAAAAAAAGAAAGAAAGAAAGAAAGAAAGGAAGAAGGAAAGAAAGAGAGAAAGAAGGCAAGAAAGAAGGCAAGAAGGAAAGAAGGAAAGATGGAAAGAAAGAAAGAGAAAAACGAAGGAAGAGAAAAAGGAAGGAAGAGAAAAAGAAAGGAAGAGAAAAAGAAAGGAAGAGAAAAAGAAAGGAAGAGAAAAAGAAAGGAAGAGGAAAAGAAAGGAAGAGGAAAAGAAAGGAAGAGAAAAAGAAAGGAAGAAAAAAGCAAGGAAAAAGAAAGAAGGAAAAAAAGAGAAAAGAAAGAAAGATGGAAAGATGGAAAGAAGGAAAAATGGAGAGAGAAAGAAGGGAAGGAAGGAAAAACGTTTGCTGAGAGTGAGTGAGTGAGCGTTTATTAAAGAGGATGGTGACTGGAGCGCATGTGGGTGGGCCCTCTGTCCAGGGCTCTGGAGGAAGAGGAGGAGGAAGAAAAAACTTATTAAAGTGAAAGTTCGTTGTGCGAGCTTATGGGTGGGGCCCTCAATCCAGGGCTCCACTGGCTTCAGCTGTCCTGCGGACCTGTTGTATGAGGGCCCGTTGGTCCTCACGGTTTTCCTTATAGGCCGCGGGAATCCGTAAGCCCCCGAATTTTGGCAAGCTCGGACCACTGCTTTTTCATACATAGGCCCTGAGAAAATCACAAACCTACAACCTGAGCAGTGGAAGGCTGTGTTGTCCAGCTCAAGCGTAGAGAACCAGAGACAACTGGTTAAGCGGGCACAGCAAACAGCTAAGCCCGTAGGAGACCTGGACTAAAGGCCCCTCCCAGTTCAACGGGAGCAAAGCTGTTTACTGAATAAATATTTATCACCACCACCACCACCACCTCGCCATGTTTCGCAACTGCTAATATCAAAGAGCTCGGTGTAGCATCAGCAGTGACGTCAATTCGTCTTTAATTTAATCTCGTCGTTGAATATTTCAACCTCACGTTGTTTCATGAACGTTGCTCGTGTATTTCTGGATCTATAAAGGGATTTTTGTAAACTCCACATAGCAAGTAGGAGGAGTTAAAGGAGAACAAAGAGATAACTATATTACATAGTTGGCGCTATGCGAGCCCTTATGCGTAGGGTATTTGCCAGCTCGTGTTTATTTTGGAACGGTTACAATGCGTCCTTTATGTCCAAGTTTCCTGGTCTGCTTAAGTTGACGCTTGAAGCAACCACGCAGGATCTATGGCAGCAAGTGGTTTCTCGTCCTCATTATGACGATTAACATTTTTTTTTTTAATTCTGAGCGATCCCACAACATACGTGAGGCGACGGATGCCTCATTGTAAAATTGACATGGGGGGGGGGGGGGGGGGCTGAGAGTAGCAGGCGAGGAGCTATGGATGGGCCCCAATGGTCTGTGCAGAGGTCTCGTTCGTGCGTCCGGACGGTGAAAGCCACTATCAAATGCTGGTGCGATGATTAAACGATAACGTCATAACTATTTTTTTCTTTCCTGTTTTCTTTGGCAACGAGACCTCCATATTCCTTCCCCCTTCGAATCATTCTATTGGGCAAGATCATTCCTTTCGAGGCTTCCAAGGGGGAACACGGCTGCTGCTGTGTGCATGGGGGAAGAACCCCACTTCCTGTGTCGTCAGCCCGGATGATGCCAATGTCGCCATCGACGTCTTTGAGAGGGAGGGGGAAGAAAAGAGGGAGAGGGGACACTGCAACCACCGCGTGTGCTGCCAGATGCCAGCGGTGGCGTCTAATTTTAAATTCGGTTCTTTTTTAATACGCTTCGTACCAAGCCCAGTGCCGCTCGTCGCACCGGCAAGCACGGCGGCCACGAGCACTTGATGTTCTATTTTCGCGTCTCGCTCAGCCTTCCTCGCAGTCTGCGCGCGCTAGGTGGCAGCGGCTTCGTTTGGGCGCTCCTGCTGCCCCGTGCTGCTGTGCAGACGACGTTATTTTCAGAATTGAGCCGCCCCCGTCAGGTGGCGTTTTTTCCGAGACGGAGCTAGCTTGCTAGCTGCTGGCTCGCTGGATGGCTGCCGCTGGCTGGAGCTGCGCTAGCAAGCGACGCTCCCTCGCTGAGCACATAATTGGGGCTCGGGTTGCGGAGCTGCGTTCCGCTCCAGTCGTTCTCTCTCCCTCTTCGCAATTTTGCAAGAATTACGGGCGCATCAGAGGAGAGTCGAGGGGGGGGGGGGGGGTATTTTCGCTGGAAATTGCTGCGTAAATGTATTTCCCGTGCTATTATTTTTATTCCGAAAGCAATACTAGTTGCACTTTCAGCTCGTCGCGTAGCGAGGCCGGCAGCTACCATATTAGCATAATGTATTGTATTGTATTGTATTGTATTGTATTGTATTGTATTGTATTGTATTGTATTGGATTGGATTGGATTGTATAACCGATGCATATCCACAAGTCTAACCACAAGCACCACCACCAGCTACACTACCAGCTGAACCATGGCGTAGCTACGGATATTGCATTCGCAATTACCGGGCTTAACCAAGCTAAGCCACAGCCATTTTTTCCTGTATATTAAACATGATGGCTTAAGAGGTAGGATTTACAGACTTCACAACTAAATCTGCTGACATAGGAAAGGGTGAAAAAGTTGGTATACTTTTTTTATAATTATTGAGATCACGGATGTTTTCCTATCATAGACTGATTTTGTCGCGTCAATGTCCAACCTTTGCAGCGGGACGTATTTAATGGCTAACAACCTACAAGGCGACGTGAAGAGTATGGTTACTGAAATGGCCCCGAGAATGAATAGGAGTGGTCCTGGGTTAATGAATTGCAGATTTTAGCGAAAGAGAGGATACTTTCGTAGAAACAAACAAAAATAAAATACAGATGTCGCTACCAGCGGATATTTCACATAAGTAAACTGTGTGATGGCTACGAGAAGAAGTCCTCTTTTTTTTTGTTAAATAAGAATTACGTTCCAAGTATTCAGACAACTTTTGCATCACTACAATAAGCTAAGCCTAAAAATTAAAAATTAAGAAAGCAAAATTACTGTACTGAACCTCATCAGCGACGTCACTAGTTTGAGTACAAGGGGTTTGAATGATATTTAAGCTTTACACCACGTGTCACAACTGCGAAAACGTATTTTGCTGCCGTATAATTTACAACAGTCAAGGAAAAACTCAGCAATCGGATTTCACTGAGAGAAAAAAATGCTCATCAAGCCTCCGTCATTGTCCCTATAAACTCACAATTTTCGCTCCTTGAGCGCGGGTAATTTTAAGCTGTTTCATTGGCCATATACGCGAACAGAGAATTTATGGCGGTTAAATTGTTAGACGTTGTGCGAAGGCGTCTGCCTTGCGCAGCCGAATGCATCCGTGAGTGAACTGTTGTTGTCATAAAAGCTCGCGCGACACGTGCGAAAAGTGTCGAGCGGCAGTAACAAAACAAAACAAAACATAAATGAAAGAGTATAAAAGATGTGCCGGTCGCTGTTCTCGCTTCGGCGAGCGCAGCTTCGCCGCTTATCTGTTTTTTGAGCAGCGTCCGCTCTGGCGGACGCAGTTGTTGCTGCGACGCGCGTCTTTCTTTCCTTTTTCTCTTTCCTCTGATCTTTTAACTCTCCTCTATCTGCACGTGGTAGCGGGTGGTGGCTTGGCTCGAGCCAGTAGGCAGGCCCGTGCAATTTCCTTTTCATCCTTCACTCAGTCACAACAACAACAACGGTGATTGCTATCTAGTTATTTATTTTCCCGACCTGGGCCGCAGGAAATAAGAGGACGAAAAGACTATAGCTGGGCGAAATACAGAGAGGAGCGATAGCGAGAGAGGACAACCAGGGTACTATTTACACTATAAACAAATTTACAAAAAGTAAACATCTCCGATCATGGGCTTATGTCCAGGAAAGTTCAAATGAGTACTGCATGAGATCGACCACTGCGCATAAGTGGCAAATAAATAAGCTTTGTATATACGTACCACGCGCGTAGAGTGTCCGTTCACCTAGTGAATTAAAATCTGATAGCCGCTCAAGCGTGTGGTTTCTAGAGAAGCAAAATGCGATTACACCAAAATGCCCTCCTGCATTGCAAATTGTGCACACGCCAATTCAAAGTGCTTTTATTTGTTAACATTTCTGTACTGTTTGCCTCGTGACCCTGTCATATTAAACCTCCGAAAGTTGCCTGCTTAGTTAGTGGAATCGACGGCAGCTCGAATGCTCCATGTCAGTATCGGTTTCTAGCAATATTGCTGTCGTGTAGGTGTATATTTTTTGTGGCTTGTTCTATAGCTCTGATCAAATTTGTTCAATAGACATTGCTTAAATGTACACTGACCGGCTTGTCCGTCAACCCTTCTTTTCCTCGCTGCAGTCAGATTTGTACAGCATACTCCTGGATCTAACAACGCCCCTAGATGTGCGTCTAGAGAGATGTAACTAGGCGAAATCCTTGAAGCCCCGTCGTTTAGACGACAGATCACCCTCTGGTGGCCACTTCTCACATCTTTCAGTGCCGCTCCGCATTTACCTTTTTTGCCTCACCATAGAAGAGGACGCAGACGAAGCCTGCTTCATCCATACCACACGCAAATAAGTGGCAGTCTTTGGGAAGCCAGATCACCACTCAGTTATTCATATATGCGAACAGGAATCCAGGAGAAAGTCTTTTTTGCGTGAAACTTCGGGCGAATTGGATATCAATTATCTTAACATTCTTGTGCTGCGTATCTTTGCATTGTTTGTTGCAATATTTTCGAAAAACCAAAATTTTTTCTCGTTTTTTTTGGCATTCAATATTTTCGTAATTTTTAAATCTCTATATCCAGGACGTTACTTAATCGACGCAGATCACTCGCTGCTATGGCTGAATTTCAACTGCGAAAACCAACCCCGTACTGATATTTCTCGCGCACGATAAAACAACCATTTTGTAAATTTTGTGCTTGAATGTCAGCAGAATATATTGGAAAGTCAGCAGAATATATTGACCAGCAGAATATAATGGATCGAACTGAAACCTGGTCGATCGAAATTCCACCAGTGTCCTCAGCTAAACGGCTGCTTCAAAGCGCTCGCGTAGCTTCAGCATGGGAGAATTCATTTCCTTTTCTTGTTATTTTTCTTTCATGTACTTGTTATCCTACCGGTTATATAGTTTCGTTTTCGCATACACTCTAAACAAGCATACGCCTATATGGGAGTGAAAGGGGAGTAAGTAACAAGGGAGTAATTACTCATTAACATCCACCCGAGCGCAGCCATACGGCTACAAAGGAAAGCTACACAGCTTTCTCATAAACTTCGCAGTTAAAGAAAAATTCGTCCTGGTCCGGGCTTCATACCCGGGACCACCGCTTCACCGGAGCAGTCGCTCTACCAATTGATCTAACCGGGACGGCAAGCTTATGGTAGGGCGAGGGCGAATTGATCAATAACTCGAAGTGGGAACTGTGTTGGTCAAATGTTTTAGGGGAATCCTCCAAGGTGGAGTACATTCGTAACAAGGGAGTAATTACTCATTAACATCCACCCGAGCGCTGCCAAACGGCTACAAAGCTGTATAGCTTTCCTTTGTAGCCATTTGGCTGCGCTCGGGTGGATGTTAAGGAGTAATTACTCCTTTGTTACAAATCTACTCCACTTTGGGGGATTCCCCTAAATATTTGACCAGGGGAGTAAGCTGCCTTCTGGTGTACACCATTTTATGAAAGGGTGTGCGCTAGAGGGCTTTACTCTCTTTTTAATCCTTTCTGCTTAGAGTATACATGTAACCTCACCTGCTGACGTATAAGCTTACTACACGGGTTATCCCTGCAGATTTTCCTACCTTGGTCTCGCGAGGAACCCGAACGTCGCCCGCATAAGCGGTCTTGAGAATAGTTCGTATCGATTTTGAAATCAGGGACAAATTAGTGCTCCCTTGCAGGCAGCCCCTGCTTGCCGCTTTGGTTCGCTTGCTTTGCTTCGGCTCCTCCAAAGCAGCTAGAAGGAACTAAACAAAAGAAAATAAGCGAAGGGCCCAGACGCTCAGAAACGGCCGCAAAAATGTACACGAAACACGAGACGGTTACTGCTACTGAGCACTTGTAGCTGAAAGTTTCATCTTGAAGCTATTTTGGAGCACGAGAAGATTTCTTACTCCGACGTCGCTGAATACCGAGAGGAGGAGAGAAGCAACAGAGAGAAAGAGTAGGACAATGCACTCGCCCTTAAAAAAGTGATATATAGAGTGTCTATAGACTTCTTATAGACTCTATTGCCTTTCTATAGATATTCTCTTTTATCTGTTCACAGTATATAGACTGTCTACGGACAAAAGTCAGGTAAAAATGAATGGCCATAAATCTATAGATTGTCTATAGACTGTCTATAGTAGTAGTATCATCTATAGACTATTCTCTAGAATTTGTCTATAGCCAGTCTATTGATTTTATAGACAAAAATCTATAGACGGTCTATACAGAGTCTAAGAAAATTTTTGTAAGGGGGGCAGGACATGTTCTATGATGAAGGGGTGCTAGTTTTTGTTTCTATTTGTTTTAATTAGAAATGTTCTCGTTAGAGGCATGGTTTTTTCAATATTGAATTGAAGTGAATTCAATGTTTATAGTTGCTAGTGAAATAATGGAAACGTGCCTAGAATAAAAAGCGTCGAGGATAGCATGAGAGGTGCCTGAGGCCCAGTAGGGAAAATCAAAAATAAAAATAAAAAGGCAGAGGAACAGAGCATGTCCACACTTACACGCAAACAAATACATGAATAACGATGTGACATCGTACAGAACGGCGCAATTTAGGCTTACGAAGCAGGGGAAGCAGTAAGCCACTAAAGAATGTAGAACAGTGTGTAGGACTTCGTGGCATAGACCTTAAGAAATTAAGCGCTGAAGGTAATGCTCCCCTAGACAAGGAAAACAAAGACGGAGCTGCACGAAAGAAATGCAGTTTGAAGTCTTTCGTGGGTGCTGTAAAAATGGTTTGGTTGTTTATACAGTGAGGATTTGGCGTGTATGGTAAACTGAACTGAAGGCTCTGGTTGGAATACAATCGTTCTGCTTCGACGATTGTCCCATTCTTGTCTGCTTCTGGTGAAGAAGAGTTTTTCTTTAAGCTTAAGTCTCGTAAGAGTCTTAAGGAGGTCGGATACGCATTGCGGCTAGAACTTAAGGCAACACAGTAAGCGGCACTCAAATGAGACATGCACAAGGATAATCCTATATCGCAAAAATAAACTTTCCGTAGTAGCACTGCAATATGTTCCAGCCATAAGTCTGGTTTCCTTCTTTCGCAGAGCGAGTATAATATTCAGTGTTGTCTTATATGTTGCGCCCCGAACAAAGCGACAGCGACATATTCTCTTGAGGAATTCAGATTCCTCACTCGACTTTAACAGGTTTGTGTGGGCTTTACGACTTCACCGAGCCATATCGCATCCCTTTAGCGCCAGTTTTCCTGAAAACACACGGAAGAATACAGAAGACCCGTTCCAGTGGAGGCGAAATTTCGAGATTTGGACAGAATTCCTACAGCGGTAGCAAACCGCGAGTAGTAAGGGCAAGAGTCCGCGACGGGTAATAGTCATCGGGGCCGGGACCCATATAGAAGTCGTCATGCGATGCGCCCTCATCGCATATGGGCGGCCGCTCATAGTGGCGCACATGGTGTTCGTGGCTCGACCTGGGTGCGTTGCGTGGGCTGGAAGACTGGGGCGCTTGTACCCCTCGAATTCTGCTGCGTTGACCGAGGGGAGCTGTGCCTCGTCCTACTGGTATACGGAAGGAAGGTGAAGGATGCGACAGGTGAGTTTTTGGCAACGCGCCAATTCTTCTTGAACTACCTGGCGGATAGTAGAGGCCAAGTAACTCGAGCAAGCGTGGTCAGTGGCAGCCATCATCGCAGCTTTATCCAAGCGACCGAACCTCGCTGTGATCAGCGGTATCTTCAAATCCTAGAATGTTCAGCAGTGCTGCACGGGATCTGAGATCGCTGCCGTTCGTGTCGAGACAGGTCCGCGGCCGTTACAGTACTGCTTGGGTGTCGTTCTTGCGAAGTGCTGTATTTTATAACCCTGTCCCCACGTTAGATGAAATACCGTGTAGGGAGATTCCATGCATTTAATTTTTGCAAAGGTTACGGCAGTTCAGAAAATCCCATGTTTGTGTTGTGATCCTTTCACAAAATGCCAAACTAGGAATCTCGAGTTTTATTGCTTTCAGATTAGTGGAGAATTTAATTTAATGATCTTGATTGGTCTTTTTTTTTCGGGACTACAGATTTCAGAAAACCAAAACTCAAAAATTTCATACGTGGCAGTTTTTCAGCAGTATTTACTAAAAAAAAGGCCTGAATAACAAGGAAGGCTACAGCAACTTTCACTTAATGCGACAAATTTAATCCAAAGTCGTGCAAATAACTGCTGACGCAAACGCTTTTGCTGTTCCTCCTTCCTTGGTGTTAACTAAAGTTACCCCAGCTTAACGATTCACCTCGTTAGTAGCTTCAAGTCCAGTGCGAGGAATCTCCCAGAATAGAGTAGGTTGAGAGTAATTACACATCAACATTCCCTTGAGTATACCTCTACGGTCGCAAAAATTCGAGTGATGCTCGTAATCTGCGCACTTTGTACTTGTACACTCCCGGTTTTTCGGTTTGTGTCACAAGTCAATGTATAGAACACATCAGAAACGGGAGTAGCAATGAATGCCTTTTCCAGATTTGCTTTATAAGTACGCAACTCCAATCGCTCACGGCGAGGCGCCGATTCTTCGCGCTTGCCAGAAACAAACATCGTTCAACGCCGTCGCATAAGGGCTTTGCTCAAGGCCAAGGCGTCCATCGACAAACTATACACGGTCGTGCAGAAGCCGAAAGGCACTTGACGACGAATCAGAACTCAGTGAATTTCCAGTGCTTTCCGTCGCTGTCCGAAACCAGCCGGACGTACTACGTACTCACACACATATCCGCAGTGAGCCCGAGAGCTTGTTACGACAAACGAACCGGGAGCGGTGTTTGAACAAAGGCGGAACCTCGACTCACTCCCTAAACAAACCGTAGTGAGAACCGAGGCACGAGCCTATAAAGAAAAAGAAACAATGAAAAAAAAGGGAGGCGGGAGGGTAGTGTCGAAAGAAGCGTGGGTGGAGGCTTCTCTTTTGAAGAACAGAAAGTAATATTTCACTTCTCGAAGCGAAGTAAAACGAGAAGACAGTAAAACCCGAGTGAGCCTGAGGAAGTCAGCGCCCTGAGGAGATCCTAATCAAATCCAGACGAGCGCGCGGGCAAACTGCGAGTTGATTCTGCGATTGCCACGTTGTTAAGGTATGTAGGAGCGGAGACAAATGGGGGGAAGTGGGAGGGGGTTTGGAAGGAGTGGAGAGGGGGAGAGACGAAAGGAAAAGTGCGATCCTTCGCCCGGGCTCAAAGCCATCCATCGTCGAAACGTGAGCGAGTATGTTTGAAAAGGGAGAGGATATGCGAGAGAAGGAAAGGGCAGCCGAAAGGAAGGATTAAAGTGGCTGCCGATGAAAACTCGGGAAGCAACTGTGCCGTGAGAAGCTCTGAGGTGGAGGCTCTGCTTCGTGCTGCGGTGGGTATTCTCGGCGGAGAACTTTGCTCTAGTAAAGAACAGACGCACGCCTAGCCCCCGACCGCCACGTTGAGCGTCCGAAGCTGGCCTCCCACGTCGCTGAGTGGTCACCACGGGTCCCTGGATCACGCTCCGCACTCGCCTGCTTCCTTCCATCCTCCTATGCACCGTTCTCTCTCTCTCTTCCCTAACCTGGCCTCTTCTCTCTCTCTCCTCTCTTTCCTTCTCTCCCGATTCCCGCGACCATTCCCCCGGTGGTGGGCTTGTTAGAAACTCAATCTTAATTACCCCAACTAATTACGTCTCTTCGGCGGAAGCGACGGCTTTGCTTCAGCGTACTTCTTTCCTGATTCCGTTCCTCGTTTCGCTTCGCTAGGCGCAGCGCAACAAATCTGGCGCTCCTGATTGCCACCTATTTCTTTGCTTCCTTTTTTTTTTTCACCGCGCGTTGCCTGGCTCAGTTTTTTGTTTTGTTCGTGACGTGACACATATTGGGGAACAAAACCTGCCGCAAGAATGTTCGCCGTGCCTTGTAATGTAATCTAGCCTAATCTGCTACTGCTCTTAATGTTGGCCGTAAATGTGGCCATGTACGAAAAACAAAGCGCAAGAAATAGGATGATATTAATCCTAGAGGTTAATTTGATTTGCTTTCAGGCTTCCAGCGAATAAACGAAAACATTAATTAAATGACTTGAGTGGAATTAAAATGAATAATTTGTGGAATTTAGTTTCTACTAGATATTTATGAGGGCACTAGGTCTGCAGGCGAAGGACATTCGTCGTATTACGGTAGAGGTATCTAGACGCGGATTGAACTAATTTTGTTCGCTAAGAAATGTATGAGCGAGAAATATCTGACAATATTAGGTACCGCAGACGTATCTTAAATGGAAGTTGCCAAGAAAGAAAAAATCCGCTTGAAAGAACACTCCAGCACCCGGCAGTTGCCACGATTGATAGTATTGTCTGCAGAAAAGGGGAATTTTTTTAGAGGGTCCAACTTCTTTAAAAATAGGCCTTTTGAGGTAACGAGAAGCTTTTTGCGGAATAGAAATATCAGTGTTCGTGGACGTAAACTACCGGCGAATGATTCTGACTGCTGCTAACTGAATCATGCTATTGATTAACTAAATTCTAACAGTTAGCTGAAAACTATCACTGAAAGACGCCTGTTTGCAATTAGCGATTTGTAGCCGGCCGTTAGTGATTGCCGTGTCAGCTTTTAGAATTTTAAAGGCTGTGGCTAGAGTTCCGTCCAGACGGAACTACAATTTGCGTTAGAGTTCCGTCCGGACGGAACTACAATTTGCGCTAGAGTTCCGTCTAGACGGAACTGCATGTAGCGATGGTGTTCCGTCCAGACGGAACTGTATCTGACACCATACAGTTCCGTCCAGCATTATCTGCCACAAGAGTTATGTCAAGACGGAATTAAAGCTGGCGTTAGGGATTGGGAAATCAGTTTGCTTGGATACTTTTGCATGTTTATTTAAAAAAATGTCAATCCTGTTCCGTCTAATGTGTTACAGGATATTCTGCTGCATCATTTTATTTTCCAAGCAGTCAGTGTGAAATGGCAATAGAAAAAGTTTTGGCTTGGGTTTGTTGGTGCGTTTGCATAACGCTTGTTGACCGTTTGTGTACGTCTTTGTCTTTTTTGCGATACATCATCTTGCAGCACAAACAGCGACAGGGCTTCACATCACTTCAAAAAGAGTTTCTGCACTCTGCTTCTAACAGTGTCGTTTTACCGATCCTGCATGCGTGCACGGAAGTTATACCTTCGAGGATGTAACTAAACGCCGTACGCGGACATATATTTTGGTGCCGTATACATGCGTAGAGAGAACATCTGGATACAGCTTTGTCAACTGGTTATTACAGAGGCAAAGAAATGCTTTATGTGGGTAGAAATCACCCATTTTGTATAGTATGGACAGTACGGACATTAGACAGCTTTAGTTTTACGTACGTAGAACCTTCACGCACGTAAACGTGAGCAGTCTGCGTAGCGAACGCTCGTGTCGCTTTGTGCAGTTTTAGCTACACGTAAGGGACGCAAATTGTGTAAATCTGCCATAGAACCTAAAAAAGTACAGATAAAGAAAATTAATTTTGTTTAGTCGAGCTGCTTGGAGCGGAGCCAGGCCATGCCACAGTGCCGGCGCTAAATACTTTCCCCCTTTTTTCTGACAAAAGTTGAGCGATTTCATTCCACCGAACTGTATGTTGTGTAAGAAAGAGAGTTGGGGTTTGCTGCCTCAGCGGCTAGCGCTGCCGAAGGAGAGGAAGAAGACAGAAGACGAAGCTGACGAAGCTCGGGTACGCGCTTGCGAACGCCGGCCTGCTGAGCAGCGCTGCTGGGACAAGGACTGTGGCCGTCCACACTAACTGTGCGAGTTTACACATTACAGTTGCATGTTATCTTCAAAGGGATTACATTCCTTTACGTCCCGCAGCATATTTAAATCATTGCTTTTCGAGAAGCGAAGGCGCGCTGGTATCCCACACAGGCTGGCGACGTGTGCGTACGGAGTCAAAACGTGCACCGTTTTGCTTTTCCCGCTGACTGTGCGGAGGGTCTCGCGATATCCCGCGAGGTTTTGAGCTTCGCGTGGTCTCGCGAGACCGTCGGCACACTCGTTGCTATGACGACCACAAACGCTTCTCCGTCAGGCTTAGGAGCTGCTGAAACGGCTTTCTATGTGGAAAACAAAAGCTAGTTCTCACCTAAAACTTCATGCGAGAGCAAGAATGGACCAACTGAAGGCAAATACAGCAGTTTACAGCACGATACCACGTCGAGGGATTAGCGACGAAGCTGTTATCGTTGTGAAGCGGGCGGGCAGGGCGCCGCCATCTTGCCAACGCCACGTACGCAAGCAACGTGAAGACCGCAACGCAAAGATCCGAATCTCACGTACGTCCGTGCGACCCACGCAGACACTTCACATTCTGCGCTTGCGCACTGGTGACCCGTAAGCGATCTACTTACGTGAAGCTTCTACGTAAGTGAAACTAAAACTGTCTATTGTATGGACGGAACTCTAGCTGCAGTAAATATTCCGTCTGGACGGAACTGCAGCAGCGGCAAATGTTCCGTCTGGACGGAACGCTAGACACTCCGAATTTTAAAAACGGGATTACCCTCGCCGCTGTGCAATTCGAAAACCGCGCGCTTGCGGGAGGGCGCAAAGCGATGTGAGAAAAATCGTGGCACTCCGTGACGCACGTACAGTCGGGGACAAAAGTCTCCGGACCACGTGATCCGCAAACGAAGTGAATAGCTCTATTATTAGCCGGCAGCTGAAGTTTACACTTGTGGAGGTAAAAGTTAAAATCCTGCTCTTTCACCTTCACATCTGTGGTCTCTAGCCGGCTTCTAATAATACAGCCATTTGCTTAGTTTTTGGAGCACATGGTCCGGAGACTTTTGTCCTCGACTGTACAACGCGGCAGTCTCAGCGTCGCCCGTGTTGTAGTGCTGAACGCACTTCAATGGCTGCTCCAGAGAGCGGGTGGCGCAGAGAATAGACACCTTTAGCTTTAGCACACCGCGTACCAGGAGTCCACGCGTAGCCAATGCGTATGCGCAAATTACCTTGACGGCGCCAGATGGCGCCACGAACCCGGCAGCTGCGGGCGTGCCTGCAGGATCGGGACCAATCAGCGCGTGCTTACCGGCGGTGGGCGGGCTCCCTGTACTCCAGTAACTACACGGTATGTTAAGTATGCCTAATGCCACATTTTACTTGCGCCACGGAGTGTCGCAATTTGACTGACGTCGCTGTGCGCCCTCCAGCACGCGCTCGGTTTTCAAATTGCGCGAGAAATGGCGCTAATCAGTCGAGGCACAACGGCGAGAGTAATCTCGTTTTCAAAATTCCAAAATGGATATTACTAACGGCCGGCTGCAAACCTCTAATTGCAATCAGCTACCTATGGGTAATAGTTATAAGTTTGACTATTAGAATTTAATTATTGACTTTATTAGTTAAGATGATTCGCCTGTTTTTTGACGCCCGCCAATGCCTGTATTACTATGCCGCAGAAAGCATCTCTTTCCCTGAAAACCTTATTTTTAAAAGTTTTTGAACTTAAAAAAAAACACCCGATACGTTTCGTAGCTGCATCAGGCTTATTTCTGTGCGCGTATTAGAGACAGCGATAGCAGACATTGTCAAGTAAGCTATTGACGATAAAAACAAGGCTATATATATATATATATAATTCAGAACCGGTTACTTTGTACCTGCGTTCTCGATCAACGTTAGCCAATTTGATCCCTCAAACATAGATCTGCGAACCGAACTCTGCGTCGAGTAGTTGGAAATCTATCTCCCGCCTTCTTGCGACGCAGCTGCCTAGTTCTGTTACCATTGAGCCGGTTTGGGCGCAATGATATACGAAAAAGAACATGATAAAACGACAGGAGGCAACCCTAGAGGGAAAATGGGTTCACAACGCAGTCCCACGAGCAGCCATCAAAAACGATAAACGCCACGATCAGTTTGAAAAGGTAAGTACCCGCTGTCACGCCCTCACCCTTTCTCTTAATCTCTCTTTCCTCCTCGTTTGTACAAAGCGTCGCCGTATCGCATGCTTTCCATTCCCTCACATTGCCTCACCTCTTCACGAGGCGTTCATCCCGTTCGCGTGCGAACGCGCCAGAATTTGCTTTTGTTTGCGTGCTCGGAGTCTCGATTTGCTTTACTCATTCGTTAGTGGCCCATTGCTTTTTCTCCCTCTCATTCCTCTCTTCTCTCGCTCACTCCTTCTTTATCTCTCTCTCTCTTCGTCCTCGTTATTTGTTCGCGACGGGGCCTAGCGCTCTTATCTCTCACCGGCGCAACTGGAAACCGTTTTGCCGACTGCCGTCTCCTCTCTTGCGCAGTGTATGTACGCGCGCTTGTCAAGTCATTTTTCTCCCCAGTCGCTTACTTTTCTATCCCACACGGTTACTCCCGGCATGCTTTATCGCGAAGCCGGGTGTTAATTTCACTTTGCGTCGAGGGAGTAAAAGGAAGCAACACAGAGAAAAACTCTTTCTTTTTTTTTTCTATCTTCTATCTTTCAGCGTTAACGTCGTTTGGGTACTCGGCATTATTTTTTTGTATTTCGTTCTATTTTTCTTTTTGTTTTACCTTTGCTCGCCTCTTCGCCTTTGTCGCGATAGCTTATTCGCTAACTTTCTTTCTTTTTCTTTTTTCTCGTAGCGCCGTCTTTTACCTTGCTCTGTCAGTAAAACGTTGTTTCCTTATTTCCCTGTCGGAACGTTGGTTGCTGCCAGCGCTTCCCGGCCAGTCGCCCGCAGCTAGATTTGCGTTGCCACTGAGAAACGAGCCGAGCGTCGGAAAGCGAGCA
This sequence comes from Amblyomma mixtum, assembly GCF_055824585.1. Classification (NCBI taxonomy): domain Eukaryota; kingdom Metazoa; phylum Arthropoda; class Arachnida; order Ixodida; family Ixodidae; genus Amblyomma; species Amblyomma mixtum. The sequence continues at coordinate 80,437,260 of NC_143013.1, forward strand.
ATCCGCCGGGGAAACAATATCAAACCCAGATCTCTTTCTAACTCTTTCTTTTTCTCGTCGCTCTAAATGGTTACGCAGTCCCTCCGGGGAGAGCAATCTCCGAGGCCAATACCAGACACGCTCCTCCAGTATATTCTTTTATTTTTTTTTCTTGGTCTCTCGCGCTCACTGTCGTTCCAAATCGTTGCGAACTTCTGTGGCGAGCGAATGGTGTGTTGTCGTGCCCCCCCCCCTCCCCTTCGTGCCCCCTCCCCCACCTTTCTCTCCTTTCTTTCTGCAGGTGAAAGATTACACAGCCTGGGATCAGCTTGGCTGCATAAGCATTGTGTAATCTCAGCTGTGAAGCCTCTTGTTCTTTCTTCTACCGCCGAAAAGCCCCTTTGCAGATTTCACGCACGAAATGTTTTCTTGACTTAGCCCATTCGTAGCCCATTTCGAGCGAGTCGTTGTAGCCGTTTCCCGAGTTCACCGGCAAACATCTCCGCCAAGAGGAATGAAAACACCACAAAGACTAAAATTATGATTAATACGCCGCAAGAAAATACAAAATAAGAAGAACAAAAGGCACAAGATTGCGCGGCTTTCACAGCGGGACGTGTTATTCAAGATCCAGGGCGCATTTTCGACTTTGTTCGAAAAAAAAAAAGTTACACGGCAAGAGAAACCAAGAAGCAACACTCTATTCCTGGCCACATCTTGTATCCGTTCCCTGCTTTTGCATTGTTCCTTTTTACTTTACGTAGAGAAGAAATAAATGCGTTTCGGGGAAAATCTGCATGATCGGGTCATTGAATAGATTGTTTTCGGGCGAATTCGAAATGGTATGCAAACGAGCGGCGCTTGGGCGCAGGTCTTAGAGGCAGCGAGGACAGCCGGATTTCGGGGACCTGCCACGGAAAATGTACGACGGCATTCGTAGAATAAGTTTTGCGAAGCTGTGCGTCGACGTCCAGGCCGCGAGGCAAATAAGCTAACTCCAAAGAGCAGAACATCGTAGACGCGTAAGTCATGCAAGCGATGCGCTGCCCACGGATGAAAAAAATATGAATGTGTGCGCGCAGCGGAACGACGGATGTCCGCAAGCAGGGCATCGCCGTTACCAAAGTTCGAGTACAACGCCAGAGCGTTTGGGATGTCGTAGAAACGAGCGCAGTCATCAGTCGGCATCGGAAGATTGCGAAGCCCGAGGCTGTGGAAATCAAAAGAAGTTTCTGGAGCAGGTGCTGCATCGGCCAAGTGTCTCGGTAACGGAGTAAGATAGACTTCAGCTCCGAGGTCCTCTAGAGCACTGCAGTGCAGTCGGCACACGTCTTTAAGGCCACGTTGACGTCACGCGTTCAGCGTTTCCCTACTGCTTTCTCCCTTCGCTTTCCTCCTCTGGTCAACATGTATTTTCGCACGCTTTTCCCCTTTCATCATGCAGCTCCTCAAGAAAGCGATTATGTCAGCGCGCCACCTATCAACATTGCTGTGAAACTGAATGCCGTTGAGAGCGTAAGGCTGCGTTATTACGCCTCGCATGCCGCTTGGCAAGCCGCTTATCCGGAACGTCATCGACGAGGCCGTGGCGTTGTGGAACGGCCTGTGATTACGCCGCTGCAGTGTCATCTATTCAATATGCCATGACGCTGCAACCCGATAAGGAATTCGAACCTCGTTATAACGAAATCGTTTATAACGAAATAACGGATATAACGAAGGAACGACGATTCTCCTTTGAAGCTTGGTCAACACGGGTTATAACGAAGTTCGGGCTATAACGAAGTAATCGCCGGGCCCCTACAATTTCATTGTAATGAGGTTCAACTGTAGCTGCGCACATTGATCAGATGATTCGGCTCTGCAGTATATTTTACTGCATGTTCCCGGTTCTGAATAATGGCATTGATGCTTCTGGCATTGTATCTGGTGAGATGTTACACAAGCACTGTGGTACGCGGTAACATCATCCTCCTGGTTCCCCAAAAGTAATTCATAAGTGCGGGTTATTGACTTGGGAAAGTACATGGATAAAAGCGCATTGCAAATATTAGGCGGAGTACGAAAATGGTAAAACGGTTTTCTTACCTTACGCAGTGGGAAGCGGGATGCTTTGAAATCGGGCTTAGTTGAAGGCACTCCATATTAAGAAGGCACTTATGAGGAGTCCGGATATATTTCCATCACCTTGTGCTCCTCGTCGCAGCGCACATGGCCGTTTTTGTATTTCTTGAATTTTGCTGCCGGTTTATCTTGAGAGTTTGTGAGCCTGAAGCTTGGGGAAGAGCCGCAGCCTTGTGCTCCCATTCCACTGCCAAGAAATTGCGAGACTGCATTGTACAGTTTTTCCCGAGCAAGGGAGCTCCTTAAACCCTACACTCTGCTCTCGTTGTGCTGCACGCAATTTACGAGAACCCAGCGCAGCGTCATGCGTAACAGAGTTCGAGGGCGGGCAGAGCTGGAGCCAACGAGCGATGTCTCGCTCGTTCCTTTCCCTATGTACTGCTGCTATAAGGACCGCTGTCGCAGCCTTTGTTGGCACTGCTGCTGCTGCTCGCGCTGTTGCTATACGGCTGTCAGAGACGCCTCTTCGTTGTCATCGTCTTTGCTGCCCGTTTGTTGTCTATTTGCTCCGAATGCGCGCGCTCCTCACGATGAGATTTTCCTTCGCTCGCGTCTCGTCTCCCGGCAGCCCCCTCTTTCGCTTCGTTTACTGTCTTTTGATGTTATTTTCACTTGCTTTCCTCGCGCGGTGCGCTCTCGTTTCAATCTCCACGCGATTGGCGTAGCTGCCTGGGTTTCCATTGTATTTGTCAAACTTTTCGCTCGATTTCCCGTATTGTGTGTGCACAGCGGCTCCGCAGTGTAGCTTGCCTCCCAGAGACGCACCCTTATCGAGACGAGGGGAGCCTTTTGCTCTTCGGGCGGCGATAAACAGCACTTCGGAATGGAGAGTGGGAAAGCAAAGAAGGAAATACGCGCCCGTTTTGGGGGATGTCGATGACAGCCATATATACTTCTCGGTTGTCCTTTCCAAAGTCGTTTACACCTTCGATGCACTTTTATTTTCCTTAACGTCCATCTTAGTCCAGTCAGATGCGGGCTTTCTCAGCGGTTTGTAAGGGCGCTTGAGTGGACAGCTACTTGATATCCAGGTGAATCTGCTCCGTCCAGCACAACGCGCGTCCTTATTTAACACGCTGTCTTTCAACTAGTTTACTTCATGGCAGCTCAGTGTACATCGGAGAAGCAAATGAAGCCATGACCACTGAAGCCTCAATGTGTTGAGTTCTACCCTGGACGCAGCGTCTGCTTTCGATGTGGGCGAAATGCACAAAAGGCCTTCTTGATAACTCTTCGGCCGTCCACTGTTGAAATCAATCAATCAATCAATCAATCAATCAATCAATCAATCAATCAATCAATCAATCAATCAATCAATCGAATACAAATGTACTGCTGCTGGCGCAACATTGAAACCAAGGCCATGTATACACAGATAAGGAACCTATGAACACTGTGACAAAATATGCAAAAAGTTACAGGCATGGTCAAAGAAATAAAGCGTGCGTGCCTGGTTATATTCACCTTAATTACTTGAAATGCTGCGCAAGACTTTTAAAAGAAAGACAAATGCTTGTTCACTCGCTGTGGTGGCACAGAGGCTAGAGCATTCAGCTGCTTAGCATGAGTCGAAAGTGATATCCCAGCTATAGCGTCCACGTTTCAGTGGCTACAAAATCCAATACATGTCATGTACGTACTGTACGGATGACATGTATGGGTATGGGTGACATCAATCTGTGAGAGGTGTTCAGTGTGTGTGGCATCTCTTTTTGTTACAATGCAGCTTCAGGACATAAACCTAAAAAAAAACGAGTAATCTTTAATAATATCTGGTTGCACAGCTATGCGTAAAAAAGCCGCCGCGGTTGCTCTGGGGTTATGGCGCTCGGGTGCTGACCCGAAAGACGAGGCTTCGATCCCGGCCTCGGCGGTCGAATTTCGATGGAGCCGAAATTCTAGAGGCCCGCGTACTGTGCGATGTCAGTGCACAATAAAGAACACCAGGTGGTCTAAATTTCAGGAGCCCTTCACTGCAGCGTCCACCATAGCCTAAGTTGCTTTGGGACGTTAAACCCTATAAACCATACACCATAAAACATCTGTGCATAAATAAATTCGTGCAAAATCACAGTATGTCAGTCATATCATGATGGCTGAAAAGAATGTACCAATGCAAGCATTCTCTAGCGCAACATGCAAAGCACACATGATAACAACGAAGAGAACAACATATCTGTAATGTAACAGTACTATGTGCAACCCATCTTACCCATCTTTACATTTCTATGAAGAATTTGAGCCCCGTCTGATGAAGAATTTATTTGAAAAAACTGACTAAAGAAAGACCGGAGATTTATGCAAAATGCTGGTGTGCAATTATTTAACTGCCTAAGCTTCATGAAAACTTTTGATGGACAATTGCTATCCAGTCTCTATTATCGTACATGTACCCTTCGAGCAGCCATGATCGCTGCTTCCGTCAATCATTGCCTAGTTAATATCTAGCGCGAGCAAAGCAGTGCATTATACAAGGTATTATACATGTTCTTGCATGACAATGTTCCGTACTGCGCAGATTTCGGTCTAACAGCCTTCTTAACACTGCGTTTATTGACGCCCGGTTTGTACATGCCTGTTTGCACTTCAGTTCGATGTGCTCTTGTCCCTCACCAAGAGCGCAAGGATTGCACCACTTGTAATTCGGACTAGAAGCAACGATGCATAGTGCGAATGTTCCGGGTGCACGGTGTCAGCCCACTTCTTTCGACAGAGCTAATTCTTAAAGAATGCGCGCAAGGAAACGTCGCGCATGATGTTTCACTTGGCGTAAGCAGTTGAACCGATATAAAATGCTGATTTGGGAAACCACCTTCCGCCTCCTAAAAGTCGTGTACGCGACTTACCGCGTGAAGCAAATCAGCCGGCAAGTGACACTTCACTGCCATGCCGCGGCCTTCTCAATACAGCGCCTATCACTCGGCTACACACTACGCTTTCGGAAGTTTCGCTTTCAAGCGACGCGGCGTTACCCGAGCTGATTCGCGCGCCGAAGCTCGCCGAGGAGGGAGGAGGTGAGTAGAGAGAAACACCGGAGGAGAGCCGAGCGGACTTCCGGTTGTGACGTCATGGCTTCTCCTTCGTTCTTTCCTTCCTCCATGGCACCAGCGTTACGATGGATCCCGCTCCTGACCCCGACTGCGAAGCTCTGACAAAGAACTGCGGCCTGCGCTTCAGCGACCTTTAACCCCACGCAGCGTGCGATGCTTTTGAGAGCTAAGGAGACGGCGGGTCTGGCAGGATAGTCCGAGCGCCGAGGAGTCGGCAGCAGCGGCATCAAGTCAAGCTACTGGTGCGGCAGCTGTCGCCGCCGAGACAACGTCACGACCCATGAGTAGAGATTGGTAGGTATGGACATGTTTAAGTTCTCTGATAATGGTCAGCGTAGCGTTGGTTATGCAGCTCAGCGTCCTGGTACGTTGAAGAAGCGAACACGCAGAGCTGTGCGTTTGCTGACGTGGAGGCTCGTGCAACATGCTAGACACAGGTGTCTTCCCCGTCGTAGATAAACTTCCTTCGAGGAGCGCGGACACTTGGGAGTTCCCCACCTGTAAATCGAGGCGCGTCAAAAACGAAACCACGCGGGCATGCAGAGCGCATAGACTCGAAGCACCAAAGCGTACAGAAAGTCAGCTGATCGCCTTTCGCACCGCCAAGTATAGCTTTAGTTTGGCTTCCAATATTCAGGCCGTCCTTTTCCGTCTTTCTCGTGCAAAAAAAAAAGGGGGGGGGGGGGGGGGGGGGGGGGGCGGAAGCGGTTTCAAAACAAAACTTATACACTTCAATATCTAAACGCGTAAACTGCATGCACGTTTGTCAGCCTCGGAGATCCGACGTTTCCGGCGATTTCGTCATCGCGCCTGTACTTGTGAGATTAACCTGTTGCGGCGATACCTGTATTTCAATTATTGCTCTTTTCTACCTTACAAGAGCTTTGTTTTCAACAAGAGTGGTCATTTTGTGGTCAGTAGCTGGTATTCTACCAACACAAGCCAACTTCAATTTCTCCTCAGTGTTCCTCTACGAGGCATTCAGAAGCTGTCGTTCACTAAGGATTATTCAGTTTGTCTGGTTTGCGTCTAACTACTTCCATTGGTTGTCGACTTCTTTCTACTGCATTCAGCTTTATTGCAATGGTTCTAAAGTTAATACCTTTCATATTTATGCCTTTGGTTCCAAGGACAATCATCACTAGCAAGTGCGTCGGAGAAAGAAAAAATGTAATTTGCACGAGCATTAATGCATGCAGCCATGCACAAACCTAGCTATGACATTAACCTGTACACAAGTACGATCCGATACTCTACAGCTTCGCCAGCGTGGTTAGTACGCATTGTGCGGCCCCAAATTGTGTACATTCTGAGATTAGGCACGCTTTTATCCTTATCTACAAAGCGTACTTCCTAAGCTCCAGAGTGAAGATAAAGAAGAAGAAGAATAACCTATAAACTAAGATAGCTTCGTAAGAGGGGCAACAAAAGAAAAGGAAAGATAGAGCCTACAAGCCTTGTCCACGTCTCCCTGCGCCTTGTTCCAGCTGTTCACGGGTTATAAATTCGCTAGTCGAGCGTGGCGAGCGCGATACCGCTTCCGCTTCGTGATAGCGGACTTCGACTCCGCGCTTCATTAGCAGGCCCCTCTGGACCTATTGTCTCGCGCCGTGAAAATTGCCATTGTTCGAAGGCAAGGCGGCTGCAACAGCTGCTTTTTTTCAGCGACGCAGTGAGAAGCCGCCGATAGAAGAGGGTCACTTGTCGACGTCGGGAGCGAACAAAGCTTTCAACTTGGCTCCTTCCATCTCTCAACAGGCCCGGCTATACGGCTTCTTGATCGCGGATTCAGGAATAAATTAATGATTCATACTTCGCGCTCTCGCGAGCGCTCGGCAGCTCGAGCCTTCCGCGCCGCTGTTCTCCGTCTATAGACTTGTGAACGTTCGCCCCCTTTCTCACCGATCTCTCTCTCTCTTATCCGGCCGGCTCTTGCGCGGCGATGACGGATGACATCTTTCTTTTCTTCATCTGTTTTTTTTTGCACTACGGCACTTTTCTCTCTAATTTTTTTCTTCCTTTCCACTTTTCTGTTCGCCCTGATGCCCGACAAAGCCCAGCAGTTTTCGTGCCCCGGAGCGAACACCAAGCCGGCATTTTAGCTCATGTATGAAACTTTTTTTAATGCTGTCGCCCTGACGGAAGTTTGAGCGATGATATCACGATCCGTTTGGCATTGTAGCTTCCTGGAAAAGCTTTGCTTTGCTCAAGTGAGGAGGGACGGATACCGGTAAAGAGCTATACATTTATTCAATTGATATGCGTGCGTAAGAGTTGTTGATGGTTCTATTTTTTCGTGGCACGAAGGCAGCCTGGCAAATAAGTGCAATTGCTAACTCGTTTGGCCTGCACAAGATGGGGCTGAAGTGCGCCTTTCTCTGAGCATTGCGCCCTTCTAATAAGTCGATTACCACGCCAGGACAAAGCCTGTAACCATTGGAGAGCTGAGGTGTAACGGCTGCTATGGGGATCGAACCTCGCACCTCCCACACACAAGTAAAACGCTCAAACCATTACGTTATCGGTCATACTCAGTTCTCGAAGAACTTACCTCTGTAGCTAGTCTTTTCATGATTAGAAGGTGTGTAGTGTTGTAAAGCTGCTCTTGTAGATAACGGGTAGAAACTCATTCAGGTTCTGGGTTGGGCGGGCGAAAGTATCCTGTTCCGCGTCACACCCGATTCCTGCCCCTGATATCGTCGAAGGGAAGAACGACAAGACAGGAAGTGTAAAAAAAGAAAAAAAAATATATAGAAGGAGCGACAAGGCAAAAGAAGTAATGGGCTAAAAGTGGCTTACACGTGCCTTTTTTTATGCATCCTGCCCTCCTCACTAAGCTTACAATATTTGAGCAGAATTCTTGCCGCGACAACTATCGCGGTTTAGATCAGCACTTTGCTGAGCAGAAGAAACCTCAATCTAAAGTACAGTGCTGCATAAAGTTGTTTAAGACGAAGAATACGACAAAGGAGAAAAAAAAAAAGCTCTTTACGACGTATGTACACGGAGAGTTTTGAAATGTCTTACAGTCGAAACAATGGCGCTTCATGTTAGCTTTCACCAGTGTTCTACTGCTAAATGCTAAACAGTGCCCTTATGACTGTCCAGCAGACACTAAATACTGAAGATTTTGACACGCGACATTGATCTCCTCAGGAGATGTACGCCTTTTATCCAAAAATTATCGTCCGGAATTTCCAGGCAAACATGAGTGACCCGAAGTTTTAGTGAGAAAGCATTACTCCAGACGTAGCAACGCCGAGCAAGAATTTTGTCATCTTGTATTGCCTTGAGCTCCGAACTAACCCGAGCTTATCCGAGTTAGCTCGGGTAAGCTCGGGTAAGTTCGGAGGAGCGTCGCGCCAGTTGTAGCCAGTGGGAGGCAGGTAGCAGTTAAGTTAATCATTGGTCTTGAGAGGTTGCTCGGCAAGAGTAACATGGGTCGCACAATCCCTACCGGTGGCTGTGATAGATACACCCACCTGCCAGTGCATTGGAGCATCGCTTATCCGCTGCACCACTGCGCTGGTAGTGGTACGAGGACTCGACGCCATCTGTGAATGTTACGGAGACCAATTCTGCATATATGGCAATTAACCCACTAAAGCTGTCACCTCATACCTTTAAGGCGGAGTTTAAGTTTCCCCTCCAATTAAAGAATGAACACCTGCTTTCGACGTCTACTCGGTTTAACGACTCGGTTTAACTACGTTAAACCCTTACCACTTTTTACTTTTATTCATCGTTGTGCGGCAGGTGTTTTCGTGTTTCGGCGTTCAATGGAGAACGTCACAGCTTGGTATCTGCCGCTGCGAGCGCATAGTCTTGCCTAAAACAAACCGTGGCTCACCCCTCCTTCTACCCGTACCGAACGCAGTTTCAAGGCTCGCGGCCCCGGAAGCCGCGGGCGACTAATCAGGCACGACAGAATGAAAAATGAGGCCGAACACGTGGAGAGCCCACTTCAGAGTTCATCACGCACGACATGATGCACTATGCGGGAAAGGACTTGAGATGAATAACACAAAAACGATGAATTAAAATACAAAGTGCAACGAAAAATCGCACTTACTCACGCAACAGTTGTTATTTCTTATCCTGTCATGTTAAAACTATCCGACACTCTAATTTTTTTTTTGTACGCCATTTTCACGCTTCCGCCTTCCTCTTCATTTTATGTGCATTTTTATTCATTCGAGCACGTGTCATAACTGGCTCCAACCCCTATTTCGTGTGCCAATTCTCGCCGGCGCCCGGGAATCCATCTCAATCAAGGGCGGGCGGTCCCTTTCAGTTGGACGCCGACGCGGCATCAAAACCCATTCACTCTGTAGTGGTGGCGCGCAAGCGCTGGCGTGGACGTCCGTTTCCACTTCCGTTTACGCCGTTGCCAAATGCGTGGTGGTTCCATTCGGTGGCTTCGGAGCCTGCCCTTGAAAGCCAAAATGCGCTTCTCTGTACCGTCCAGCCAGCCATTCATAGAGCCCGAGCGAGTGCCTTTTTTGGATCCCTGCGCGTGACCCGTTGGCCGAGCGTCAGCAGATATAGCGTTCCTCTTGTATATCTGTGGCCTTCGTTTCTGGCTTCATCTCTCTCTTTTCATAGCTGCCCACTTTTTTTTTTGTAGGCTTAATTACTTCGCTTTTGTGAAATCTGCCTCAGGGTCAAGGGGGCCGCTCTCATTTTGACCTGCTGTAAAGAGAGCCGAACAAGCGGTCTCGCGTGTTGCACAATTCCAGGCGGTACAGGCAACTGTAAAAGCGCTAGTGTATAAAACCGCTTTTTGCCTTAGGCTATTCGCTAAGAGATTTGACTTCGGACTATTCGGAAAAGTTGTGTTTGGACATCGCGATGGACCTGGTAACGTTCCGAAAGTTTACTACCTTAATATGTTTTGTGGGGCTAGTTGGTTCATACTCAGATTTCTTTTATGCGCACAGAAAGATGACACAATAAGACAAGGTAGACAGGACGGAGCGCAAACTTTCAACTGTTTTATTCCGGAAAAAGTACATGACATTTATACCAAAAAGAATAGATAGTCATCAGTGCCACGTGCAAGCCAACACCCTGGAAAAGCACACAGGAAGGGCACAGGTGAATCACCTCTTATGTAATTTATCTAAAAAGGCAAAATCTTTATCATATATCGTCACAGATGGTGCACTGACACATGAACTACCGCTTTTCCTTATATGGTAGGCCTCAGCCAATTCTCGCGCAAGCGTGTCAGTGCTCCTGCACAAGATGCTGGTGCCTTGGAGCGTTGCATCACTCAGTTTTCGTGCTTTCTGTTTTTTGGCGTTATGTCGTTTTTTTGTCGTTAAAGATAACGACAAAAAACAGAAAGCACAAAAACTGTGTGATGCAACGCTCCAAGGCACCAGCATCTTGTCCAGGAGCACTGACACGCTTGCGCGAGAATTGGCTGAGGCCTACCATATAAGGAAAAGCGGTAGTTCATGTGTCAGTGCACCATCTGTGACGATATATGATAAAGATTTTGCCTTTTTAGATAAATTACATAAGAGGTGATTCACCTGTGCCCTTCCTGTGTGCTTTTCCCGGGTGTTGGCTTGCACGTGGCACTGATGACTATCTATTCTTTTTGGTATAAATGTCATGTACTTTTTCCGGAATAAAACAGTTGAAAGTTTGCGCTCCGTCCTGTCTACGTTGTCTTATTGTGTCGTCTTTCTGTGCGCATAAAAGAAATCTTTACTACCTTACTTTGTGACGGGGTTTTCGAGAATGGCACCGCGGTCAGCCGATCACCGTAGGATGTTGTGACCAAAAACTCTTGCATGCAGTTAACATTCAGAGATAAGATTCGACGAAAAGATTAGCCAGGTTCATTGGCTAATGGGCGCGCAAAGGAATACGCTCCGGGCGGTCATGCGATCGTTCATTTGGCTGGGCGAGGGCTTTGGATTTGTCGCTCTCTCTCTCTCTCTCCCTCTAGAAAGAAAAAAAGGGAAGAGGCAAGAGTTCGCGCTAGAACTATCACAGTCAACTCCTTGGCCCCTGGCAGCGCTTATTATATGAGCATTCTTTTTTTGTTGCGAAAATTCTTTAAGGGACGCATTCGGCAGTTATCAGCGCTACCCCATCACACTTTCCGATTGCAAACAGATTTTGCTCAGTTTATTGAAGGTAGTGCTGAGCTTTCGCCAGGGTTGCGCTAAAAGTCGCGAAAATGCGCGTTTCACAAGAGAGCACACGTAAATTAGGCTGATTTTAAAGGGACCGACAATGACATATTTTGGTATATGTCGCGAGAATGTGGTGGAAAGGAAAAGATCTTGCCGCATATTGGAAGAATGAGGAATTCAATGTAGAACATGAGTGTTTTTTTTTTTTTTTTGCATAGGTGTTGTCGGAAGGGTGACCAAGCTTCAATTCTGCGCCTCATATGTTAATAAGCGCGCATGATGTTGTAAAAGGGTCAGCATGCTCTACGTGGCTTATTACAGAGGGCAAAACGCATGTCTAGAACACGCTCTGAGCGTGTTTCAGGCGTAACACGCGATAACTAGCGATTAGATTTGGTTAAAAATGGTCTGGATGTAAACATGCGCTGTTAAAGTCATAGAATTTCATCGTCATTTTTTGCCTTCTTGGTTGCAGCGGCTTTGGGAGCTCCGGAACGCAGAGTTTGGTTGTTCTAGGCATGTGTTTTGCCCTCTGTACATGCTCAACATTCCGTATTTGATTGAAGAGCGAAAAAGCGTTTCAAGTGCGAACGTTTTGACATGTATCGTCTGTATGGTGCCAAAGTTTAACGCACTTCATTCACTTTCCTAAACAGTTCGCTTATTGTTACTGTTATCGTGCGAGTGCTATATGGATCGCTTTTGTACACCTGTTTCAGTGAAGACCGGCAAAATTCTTAAATATAGGCTTTCTGAGGCAAAGAGAAGCTTTTTATAGCATAGCAACATTAGTATTGGCGCACGTCAGAAAACAGGCGAGCCACGATACCAAGTAAAGTGATTGACTAAATTCTGATAGCTAACTTTCTAACTATTACTAATAGGTGCCCGATTACAACTAGAAATTTGTAGCCGGCCGTTAGTAATAGCCATATCAGCTTTTAGAATTCCCAAAAAGCGATTACTCTCGCCGCTGTGGCTCAACTGGTTAGAATTACGTTAATCACTTTACTAATCAACATGATTAGCCTGTTTTTTGGCGTTCACCAACACTTGTATTACTATGCCTCAAAAAGCTTCTCTTTACCTCAAAAACCGTATTTTTTGAAAATTAGTGAAGGGCTTCAATGAGACACCTGGTATATTGAACGAATAGCTCGTAGAGACTACGGTGAAATGTAAGAGGTGTTGTGGAAGCGCATACACCCACACTCTTTGTACCAATTAGCATGCGCACAAGCCACTACGTCATACCGACGTCATAGCTCTAAATAGAAGGTGCGAACGAATTTCCATAGGCCTGTATAGTCGTGCTGGGTAACACTAGATTGAACTCAGCAGTGTGGATATCACACAGCATTGACATCTCAGCACTGACATAAAGGGCAGTGTGAGGAGTCGCAGGCACCCGGGGGCGCTTCCAGTGACTATGTATTTTGTGTGCTAAGCTTTCGCCCAGTTTAACGATTTACGCAGAGAAAGCGTAGACACTGCGTCCTGTTTTTTGTCTGTGTGCACAATTTTCAATGCCGGAATGTATTCATTGCACATGTCGTGAATGCTCTACACACTGCAGTAAGGACGCCACGAGCCAGACTAGCAGTACGGCTGAGAAGCGTTCCGCAAAACGTAGACCATTAGCAGCAATCGGTGTAGGCGAACGCGGTAGCTTCCTATTACAACCCACTACAGCGGCAACGTCGACGCCAACGCCGTTACCCAAAGAGTAAGGCCCACTGTATACAGCTATCGTGAAAAGCACGCAAAAACAGATATGCCAAAGCAAAAAATTACTACTTGCCAGGGCGCCGGGTAATACCTGCGTCTTAATTTTCCGACATCAAAGCACTCACCTCCCTTTGTTATTTTTGCTTGACTCGCCAAGGGCTTTACTTAGTTAAACCCTAAGCCCGTAGAAGACGATGCAATTCATCCTCTCCAATGTCCCTGCCTTCCGGGACAGAGAGACGCAACTTATTTTTGCTCGTTTCCTTCGAACACTGAATAGTGGGGAGGAGCCGACGCTTAATAGTGAATAGGGAGGAGTCGTGACGGTGTCATAGGCAGAAAAAGAAGGCGCCCTGGGAAGGGAAGTAGACGAAGAATAAAAAGGAGACAGGGCTCGAAGAAAGAAAAAAAAACTGGCTGTGGCTTAGCTTGGTTAAGCCTGGTAATTGCGAAGAAATAGGATAGGTTCCGCTATTTTATTGGTTTCCCATGCACTGACACGGCTAATGACGCATAGCCAAAAATGACGACACACACGTTGTTGTATCGGTCGCTGTGTCATTGTGCGGGCTACACACTGCGCAAGCGTGAAGTTTTCTTTGTACCTCGCCATGTCCCCCCTTTCCATTTCCCCTCTCCCCTGGAATACTATATAATCACCCTCTGTTGCAATAAACGTTGGTTTTCGCTTGTCTCGTTCCCAGGCGTGTACGCTCGTTCCGTTCCTGCCGTGGCCTATCGGCTGCGGCTATGTTACACACGTTGCTACTGAAAGTCGTTCTTCTCGTTCTTCTGCCTTCTCCGTAGCTCGCTGATGCTTCCCCTTTGCATTCTGCCGAAGTGTCTTGCTTGCTTGAGGCGGCATCTGACAGGCTTGACGAGAGGAGCGAACCGCCGTTGGTGCCTACCAACCTCGCGCTGCGACGGCGCGAGATGGGGCCCCGTTTTTACACAGATGGTATGACGTCATGCCAAAGGTCATGCCAAAGGTCAAGTGGTGCCTACCACCGCCTCGCGCTGGAACGGGCTGAGGTGGCAGCTAAAGTAGTATTGCTTCGCAATAAAAAGGAACGAAGCTTCATATCCTCGGACATGGCTTTCGTTTTGAAAGCTAGCGACCATCGCCACCACGGTTCCCCTGTATATTCTCACGGGCTGTCCTCACCCCCATGCGGCCTTCCTCTCCTAACCGGGTGGTGTGTTCTGGCAATGAGCACGGACGGGGTTGTCGCCGCCGTCGGCGTCGTCGTCCCCGTGAGATTAATCTTCGCCCGTGGCTCTGGGCGGATGCTGCGGCCGAGTCGTGGCAGCAGCCGCCACTGCCTCTCCCGCGTGCTCCCTGCACAGACCGCGTTGTCATCCATCAGCATCGGACGATGGCCAGCTCGCTGTTTGTTTTGGTTTTCGAGAGATCAGCGCCCAGTGGCGTGGGGCAGAGAGTCCTGTTCCTTTAATCAAGTTCTTTCATTTCATATACTACATGTTGATTCAAGGCTTGAGTTTAGATTGCATATAAATTCAATTGTGTTACGCGCATTGAGGCATATTGGTCTTATCTCTAGACTAACAAAAAAATTTCGACGGCACGAATGTCTACGCACTCTATACTGTGCCCTTGTGAGACCGCGTCTAGAGTTCGCGTCAGTAGCCTGGAATAGCGTATCGGTCGCCTATTGCACGAAAATTGAAAATGTCCAGCGTAAGTTCATACGCATCTATTATGACAGATATATTGGTCGCCGTCGTTTCTACGACTATGATCTTCTCTTGGCAGACCTCAATATGTATACCCTTGGCGACAGGCGATGAATATGTGACATGCAGTTTCTGCAAAAAGTCGTGCACGGTTTCATTAACTGTAGGACTTTACTGGTGTCGCTCAATTTTCGTGTGCCGCATGCAAAAGCCACAAAATGTTTCGAAACATTTTATCCCGATTTTCATGCCATCTGTCCAATGAGTCGTTTCCATGCCTGGTTTTAAATGTTTTTAAGTGGTCATTCTGATGTATCTGACCTAGGGTGCGCTCGTTTAGGCCACTTGCTGTTGAGGCACACTTAAATAAACATATCTATCTATGTCCGCCGTGCCCTCCGCAGTGGTGCTTCAAAACACTGCCAGTGATAGGAAGGTACATGTGGCATCTTAGAGGCAAGTATGGAGGAGGTGGGTGGTGTGAGTCCACAAACAAGGTGTTAATCAACTTGTACGCACGTCTCGAAGGTGTCAATAATTATAGTACTTTGTACAGCACTTGCCAAAAGTACACGGAACACTAGGTTTGCCTCTTCAACATGCTGTGTGACTTGTTTTCCATCGCCGACGTTCCAAAGTCAATCGAAGGTGACCAGAACTCTCTGCCTCACTCGTCCGAAGGTTAGCGCTTTATAGGTTGCTAGGGAGCTCCATGTACTCACGGGAAACATCCCTATGTGGATGTATATTTTTGACAGTTCTTAGCTGTGCACATAGTTTTGTGCACAGCGCATAGCTTCGAATATGCGTGCACGCCAGGGACCGTATTCTAACTTTGGAGGTTTGGTTTAAATTCTGCTTTCTTTTCCTCGTGCAGTAAAGAATTAAAAAGAATGTCAGACTTTTTATTTTTTGTTTCTTTCTTACCATGAGACCGTCTCAGGTCTTGCTGGATGCATTCTGTACTGCCTCGAAGTGACCGCGTGAGTTTTGAGATTTGACATACGCCGACAACAACGGAGAAAGCGTTTACGCACCAAATAGTTCCGCCTACATTAATAGTTCTAAGGCACCCTTTTAGCACAAGTGGTCGTGGGTTCGTTGTCCGGTGACCTACTCCCTGCAAATGTTTACACGTTACGGAAGGACACATATAGGTGGTACGTGTAAGGTATTTAGAATTTTCGGATGTTGGTTTCCTGTGTTCGTTCGCATGACTACTCACTCGTATTATTTCACGTTACATCAGCGATCAATCAAATGAGACATGCCTCGCACGCCAGCGTTAAGGCCCTCCTCAAGGTTAATGATAGTTATAAGCCAGAATAATGACACATGACTTACGTAGGAGCGTACGAGAAACATTCAACTATATTAACGCTTTCTGTGAATCAATGTATTTTGAAGCGAAAAGCTTCACTACGAGAGTCGGAGCCGAGCTTCGCGTATGCCGTATACCGCGACCGAGTGACGTCACGCTCAGCGTTGTACGCAGCCGCGCGCTACTGCGCATGTGCGCCGCCTTCTCACCGCCGCTACTACTGCGCGCTTTCCTCTCCTTCCTGCCGTTCGACATTTCGTTGTAGCCGCGTGTTGCCCGCGTCGCAGCCGGCAACCCTCCTCTCCGCATTCCTGCGGGCAGTTTTAACCGCGCCGATTTCCGTCTCCTCCTCCGCCTCCGTACAGGCAGTGTGTGGACGGCCGTCAAACCAAGCATAACTGAAGCTTTTCGCTTGTATATCCAGGCTTAACCAGAGCTAAGCCACTGCCTATTTTTTTTTTATTGATCCGCAGTCAATATTAATGATAATACTTACTCAGACAAGAACGCGTTTCGGAAAACTAAGCCAGAACAAAAGCATACTTCCGCTTGTAAAATACAACGAGTTTCACATTCTCTTCTCATACATTCCCGGACGAACACGTATGTACAATGTATGTCATATTAAGAGCTTGTGTGTTATATAACATCGCACGGATGATCCGATTTTTCTACGTTTGGTGGCAACGCTCACGCAACGACTTTAATCTGCTTGCCAAAAAGCGAACTTTCTTACCGATGCGCAGATTTTTCTTCTTCTTCTCTTGCTCTGTTTTAGCGAGTTCCAAACAAACCTGGCGTTATGATTTCCCCTCCACCGAATCACATAATCTATTCCTGCCAGATTCTTCAGAAATTTGATCCGGCTGCTATCACTGCAGGTTATTTCCTACGGTGCGCCGATAGCACCCACTACCAGCGGGAAAAAAAAAATGAAAACCGGATCGTTCTTGTGTGCTTGTTAGTACTGGCACCGGCGACTCGCATAATCCATAGTAACGAGTTGGGTCCCTTCATCTCGGAGTCCAGTCCCGAAGTGTCTGGGTCACAGCGACCATCAATAAATCGGGTAGCGCTTGTTCCTCGTTCCCAGCTATTACTTTCTTCCTCTTCCTTCGTTTCTATCTCTCTGCTCTCTTCACTTCCGGCGTTCCTCTAGACAAGCGCGGATGTTTGGCGATTAATTTTATCCGAGCGTTCATCCCGTCCCTCGATAACATAGTGCTACTGTTTCGCTTCACATGCGAGTTCTTCCAAAGAAAGAGTGTGAAAATTTTCTTTTGCTGATCAACGGGAAAAGCACACATTAAATGAGAATTTACTGATTTGCTTAACATGCTAACTGCGAAATATTTCTTAAAAGTGTCGAAAATTACGGACATTGACAGCGATTCAAGTGTTTGCATAGATTTCCGTTTGAGAAAAATGGCTGTTCAGTACCGCCGTTTTGGTTTAGAACCACTGCGGCAATTAAATGAACGCTAACAGCAACACACTCGGTGGGCGCTAGCTTTCGTCTTCAGCCACCACCGAAACTTTCACCGAGACTAAGTAGATATTTCATAAAACTTTCATTTGGCCTGAAGAGCTGCTGTACAGAGAGTTTAATTGTTCTCTTGGCATTGTCGATGCCTTCTTGAAACACAGAATCCCATACGCATATATGATTTCTGCTTTTCTAAGACATATTCTAGTGTGGAGTGGCTTACGGCTGTTTTCATTAAAAGTTATCCATCCTTATTCGTTCAGTATTCGCAATGGTGGATTCCTTTCTACTTTTCTAAGACGTAATCGAGTGTAGAGTGGCTTACCGCGGTTTTCATTAAATTTACTCCATCCATATTCGTTCAGTATCCGCAGTGGTGGATTCCAAAATAGCCTTCAAGTACTAGGCAGAAATAAAACTGCATTGGATCGGCATATAATATGGCCAGAACAGGCATTAACATCATTATGTTATTTTTCTTTACAAAAGAACGCATTCGGTAGCTCTCTGGTCACAACTCAGAAACCTAGGAAGCACGTTAAGCCAACCTGCTTCTCTTTGCCTATATCGGAGACATTTTGTGCACGTCCGCTCAGAAAACCTTATTCTTCGACCGAAGTTAAAGGTAAGAGTCACGAGACAGCGAGATTTATTTACCCTTTGTCATGAATCAAAAAGTGAAACAAAAGAAGGATGGAAAAAGAAGAGTCCCGAGTTTCACATCAGTTCGTGCCATTAAACAACCTCGTACAGTCTCGCTTCAGCTGGAAGTAAACAGATGATAAAAAAGAAAAGATTTCTTCCTCCGTCCGGTTTCAGTTCCTCTGACGTCCCGACGTGGGTGCGGAATCAGCCGGGCGCTGGGGATCTCCGGCGCCCACGGAAAGCATGATGGATGTTCTCTCTGGTCGCTGAGGGAAAAAAAAAGTGAAGTTCGAATACCGAGATAGCTGCCGCGTATCACTCCGAAACGGAAGAAACGACCGGGCCCGGGGCACAGCGCGAGCGTTCCGACTTCTGACACTCGGAGAAAAAAGGAAGAGGCGAAAGAAGATGGGGAAAACTAGGAGCCTTTGTTTGAGGCTGACTTTTGTTCCACCTTAAATCCCCCGCCTCTTCCCCTGGCTCCTTGGTTCTGCTGCCCTTTCTTATTCTTTTTCTATGAATTCCGTATTTTCACCTTTGTGATTCTTTCCTTGCCAGAGGTAGCATCATCGGGCTCTGCCTGTTGTTGTCGTAGATGCTTTCTTATTTACAAGCTATTCTCTCTATCTCTCGCTCCGTCCTCTTCGCTTACTGTCGAATCGGCGAGCTTTTCGACTCCAGACACTCCGAGCCTATCCCGAGGGGACAGAACGAGAAACCAGCTTTGGCGTCTATCGCGATGAAGCAAAATTGTTATGTTGAAACTTCTAACTTCGGAGAAAGCGAGCTTGTTTTTGTAGCTTTGTTTTTTTCTGAGGCGCGCAGTCAAGACGACCTCGGGCTGAATGACATCTATGTTTTTAAATTCGTCCGTCGGTGTCTGCACTGTTCGAGCAAAACAGCCCAGCTCGTCTGATTTTTCGGCTGGTCGGCCGTGCAAACCGGGATCGATCTTGAAATGATGAGGCCATTGAAATCTGCAAACACGGGAAGGAAGCAACAGAGATAAGAAAATCGAAGCTGGAAAAAAAATTATGGGCTGTTTATGTCACCTTAAGATGGAAACGCGATAGCAGTGTGTTGTGGATTCACTGCGCCTCGATGGAAATTGGTTAAGACGACGACATCGAAAGCCCAGCGCGAGAGCCTGCCAGTTAAATAAGAGGGACGTTCAACTGGGGCGATGGCATAGTGGTCAAATGTAGCACCCAGCGAAGCTAATCTGTTCGCTGCGCCGCGATTTCGGTTTTCACTCGCAGGCTGTACAATGTTTCAGTGTACATTTTTTATTACGTCATCCGGCTAGCTTACACTCCGACTCCCGCTACGCTTGCCTCCTCTGGAAGCGATGTCGATATTGTAGAAGCCTCCAAGGTCCTCCGGTGATGATGGATTTTGAAATTTGAAGGCGCACTGTCAGTGGTCCTTAAAGGTCACGTGGTACCAGTCACCCCATCACTCTCCCGACCAATCCGGGAATTTTCTCACATCCGACGGAGGGGTTTTGGCATAGAGTTTCTTACTATTACCTAGAGGGAAAGCTGGCGGTGCTGCACTTCACCCACCATGGATGCTCAAAGCATCATGGGGCGGTGAGCTACTTGTTGCGAGACAGTCGTAGTTTTTTGGGAACACAGAGTGGCACTACTAAGACGTTTCATTCCGAAAACGCTGTTCGTGTATGCGCAGACGACTTTCGCGCGAACGCAGTGTGCAAAAACCATAGTAGTAAAAATGCAGACACACGACGCCAATAAAAGGTTTCACTTTTCCGAAATGCCATTAAAAAACTTCTTAAAGTATCTAAGCAACAACATTTTTTTGTAAACATATTTACTTTTAAAAGTGCGCCTGTTAATTACGAAATATTAGCTTTTGTAGTGTTCATTACTTGGCCAATAGGAAAGCTAGCCATCTCATATTTTGGGCAAACTTTGCATTTACATGCTTTTCTGCTCGTTTGTTACAATTTACAGGCAGGATATTGAATGTTAGGACATTCGTAGTTATCTAACAGCTGTATTTTTCTATTATTTTTTGGCCAAAAGTTGTAGTTCAGCAGTCGGTAGCTCACCGCCCAATGATGCTTTGAGCGCCCATGGTGGCTGAAGTGGTCTCGACGGACCTCCATGCAAACTCCCATAGACGGGTTGTCAGCTTTCCCTCTAGGTAATAGTAAGAAACTCTATGGGTTTTGGTACAGCGATGTCGATACAGTGTAGCAGCCTCCCGGATGAAGAGCAGGTAAACTTTATTAGAGAAAAAGTCTTAGGCGCGGGTAGGGAAGATGTTCCCCTCCCCGCGGTGGGCTCCTCTTCTACGCCGGACGCCAAGTGGCAGACCGACGATATCGTTCGGCGACCTCTTCAGCCTGCTCCATGACTCGGAGTCCCGGCTCCTCCGGTGGTGATGAGTTTTCAAAGTTAGAGGCACGCTGTTATTAGTGCTGGGGAGTCACGTGACACATGTGACGTCACTGCTGTCTCCACCAATCATGGAATTTGCTGACATCCGGCTGGTTTTTGGGCGACGATAGCTCTATTGCCGTTGCATTAAAAACACAGAGCACTCAGGTTTTTCGCCCTTTTCCTAAAACACTCTTTTCCAGCACATAACGCACTCACTTCATTCGTTACTGGTTGAAATGCTCACGCTGAAGCCTCTGTTGTTTAGCTGAGCGTACGACGACGACGGAGTCTCAAGGCTGGTAATTATATGGTGAACTTTATATGTATAAACTTTCATGCTTGCTTTGCACAGGTACTGGGCATAACTGTGACTGCAGTTACCGTGGAGCGATAGTCGTTAGTGTTATGCTCTCTTTTTTTTCGTGGCCGTTAATAACGTTGGGCACCAACGCTGAGCGCGCCCCGGGGAGAGGTATTGTGCACGGGCGTTTGTACTGTTCACCGAAACCAGCGGGCCCACGCTAACGAGGTGGTATCGTCGTGCTTGGTCTTTTGTTCTTGCTTTTCCTCTTAGCGCATAAGTCGTTAATTGCTTGCAACAGCTTGCGTAGACGTGAAATAGAAGCCCGCACAAGTTGTCCCGTTACTTCGTTAGAGTTGCGCTCCGCGGCCCACTTCTTGTCACAGCGTCAGCTGTAAGGCCAGACCTCACTTCAACCACCCCACCCCCGTTCCATGGTCGGCGTCCGCATGAAATGACGTCAATACCACATAGCAAGGTCATGTGAATCATGGTCATGCCCGATAGTTTGTGTGATTCAGCTCCCAACACATTCTCTTGTTGCATTCTTCCTTTCTTCTGCCGCGCATGTGTTAGGTGCAGGATTCGATCCACATTGTCACCGGGTACCCATCAGTGATAAAATGGGTACAGGCTTTAATCTGGCCAGGTGCACAGCTCCTCTGGGGGTGCAATGCTTGGAAAATGGGTCTTTGATCTCCTTTACATATATTAGCTGATGCTAAAGCTCGCGTCACATTGCGCAGAACGCTCCTCAACTTTACTGAACAAATCTTTCTTGGGGATGTGTATCGGCGGCTAGTATCTCTTCTCAACAAGAATTTGTACTAGTAGAGAGAGTCTCTCCGACGAAGGCATAAACTGCCTTTTCATGCAAGGTGTGCTCAGCCATATACGCCCCTTGGACTCAAGGTTGCTAGTTAAGTGATGCATGGGGTAGGTGTAACGATCAGCTCAAGTTCTTAAATGACCTCTTTCCCAAGAGCACACCACTTTACTACATAGTCCCCAAGAGCGATGTGCACTTCCAGTTCAGGTGAACTTCCAGCACCTATGCACTGTTGTCTCTGCATGCATTCTCAGGGAACTTGGGGAAGCTG